>NW_006239363.1:401120-401335 GCF_000226075.1 Solanum tuberosum
ACAGCCCCCATAAACCATGTAGTCATCATGGGTAGAAAAGGGTCATACTTTTTAGATGAACTCTTAGTGATTTTTAGTATAGACTTGTGGATCCACTTAGTAGTTCAGGTCCTATACCCTTGGCAAGGTATAGGATGCCTTGGGAGCGTGAGGTAACACGATGTATCATCACTATAGCTCTTAAGTGATGGTTGTCGGTTAGAGAAACTCCCATA
>NW_006239363.1:401571-402800 GCF_000226075.1 Solanum tuberosum
GTAAGTGTTTCTTTCAGATTCTTTTCAAGCCTATGTTGTGTTACTCGTACATTCAATGTACTGATGCCAGTTGGCCTGCATCTTATTATGATGCAGACACAGGTAACTAGGATCGGCATCCAGCGCATCGTTGATCTAGTGAGAAGTTCAGAGTTTGTTGGTGAGCCTCTTTGCATTCTAGAGGATTCCTTGTATTTCGCTTTCAGTATTTCATTGTTAGGATGATTGGGGGTCTTGTCCCAACATCCCTCTTGGTTTTAGAGGCTTCATAGACAGTTAGTAGTTCAGTTGTCTTTACATTTCATTTCATATCTTAAGACTTGAGTTGTCATTATGGCCAAGTTGAATGTTGACCTTTAAAACATTCTAAGTTATTTTGCCAAGCTATTTGAGTAAGTACATTTGATCATTGTAATAATGTTTAGAGTTTTCCGCTGAATTAGTAAGCAAGGCCAAGAGTTCGCTTGAGGCCAGCAATGGTCTTCGAGTGTCAGTCCCACCCAGGGCGTAGGCTCGGAGAGTGAGATTGTATGTCCAAACTTTGGTAGACAGAGGATACATACCAGTTTAAGTTTATGCACTAATGGCCCTGATTGTTTTGCATCAAATTAAAATTACCGATAATTTTTCAGGCAATTCACTACCTCTTTTTTTTCTCTTTGCACTCCAACATCTAATTAATTGGCTCTACATCCGAACAAAAAGGAAATACTTCAATAGTACAATATAACTTGTCCGATTTAACCAAATACAAACTTGCATTTTGTTGCTTGTAAAACACAAATCCATTAGAACCCTCCATTACAATAACATCATTATTGTAGAAGTCAATTGGACTTGGATAATTCGTCACCCTTTTGTTTACTTTTCTCAAGACACTCATTTGCTAATATTATCTTATGTGATTTACCTACATTTCATTTTTTCGGAAAAAATCTTTGAGATGATTTTTATGGGCAAGAACATAGCGCCAAGTCGTTCGACTTGAAATAGAATCTTTTTTCTTCTAATTTTCAATTAACAATTGCAACTCAATTGGATTAGGATTTGAGGTAGTCTAGGTTAGAGCATGTTACTTAATGTTATGGAAGTAATCATTCCAGACAAAAATAAAAATATATCTATGCTTGATGAAACCTTTGAGTATAAATTAATACAACTCTTGAAATTCTTTTACCTATAAAAATATTAAAATGAAAACTCTTACGGCTGACAACAAAAAATTGAAA
>NW_006239363.1:402900-405715 GCF_000226075.1 Solanum tuberosum
TGTAAAAATCATATTTAATCTCAGTCACGTGTCTGAATTTTTTTTGTTCTTCGACTTTCAACAATTCAACACTCAAATCTACTCCAAACAAGCTTTGATTTGAAACATAGATTCCATATATCATAAAGAACAAAGTTTAATCCTTAATTGTGAAATAATGACAAAATCTAACAAATTCATTTAGCACTCATTTTTAAAAAATTTATTTATAAGTCATACATGATTTTAAGTTTTTTATTTTTGTTTGAAAAACAACTCTCGATCATTAATTTGTCAAATAATGACAAATCTAACCAACTGGACTCTCGATCATTAGTATCATTTGAATTTTTTATTTATGACTGCACTCGGTACATATATGACTGGAACATTTGTTAAAATTGAATAAATTCAGTTTTATATGTCTAAATGCAGAAGCAAAACAAAAGCATGTGTTTTTGCATGATAATTACCTAAATACTGAATAGTCATGATTTTTTATTTTTTTTACTTAAATAGGAAAACTAAAACAGGCACCTCATGAAATTTTTAGTATATTAAAAACCAAAGGCATAAAGATTTCCATTGACTAGTAAGGAAAGGAAAAGTAGCTTTAATTTGATGGATATTGGCATATTGCACAGTAGTTTTTAGCCACTTTTATAATGGTCCAATACCCAAACAATTATGAAAAATTATATTTTCACCCAACTTATTGTGTATGGTCTGATTTCTAATTTAAAAGCAAATAAATTCCAATTTTAAAATTTCATATTTCCATCTTGTCACTCAACGCTTCACCCTAAATTCTTTTTATTCTTGTAAATTGAAGAAGAAAAGTAGTCTTCCATCATATTATGTCTAGAGGATTGTAGGTCACAATTTATAACCAATCAGAAGTACTGCTTTTTTTTAAAATTTTTTTATCACCATATGGTGGTGAGACCTCTATATTGATGAATAAAATTACAAAGCTAAGAAGAGCTTAAGCTTGGCCCATTATTCAAGTAGCTGCTTTGCAAAAATTAAGGAATCAACAAAAACTATACAAGTTTTGCACAAATTTATAAGTCCAGCGTAATAGACAAAATTAACTATAACATCTCAAGTGGATCAGTTATATACAAAATAATTTTTCCTCTGCTTATGCCTTAGGGACTCCATTTGTATGAGATCAAGTTTGTAAGGTCCGATGGCTATCGATGGTAGGTGAACTTGTGCAAAAATAAACAACTCCTCATTTGTAATACTCCATTTTACCAAGACATCTGCAACTTGGTTGGCCTACCTATAACAATGTCTAACCTCACAAGTAATAGTACTTGAGATATTTTGAATACAAGTAATGATATTCTTCATTTGCCAATGGATATTGTAATTACCTTTGATCATCTCAACAACTATCTTTGAATCACATTCCAAGATTACATTGCTAAGCTCATGTTGAGAACACCATTCCAGACCATTTAAAGCAGCATTGGCTTAGACTATATTGGTAATATCCCTACCAATACTTCGAGCAAAGGCTATGATAATTTTACCTCTATGATCTCTACAAATCCCTCCAGTTCCAGCTCTTCCAATGGCATCCATGCTTCCATCAGTATTAATCTACACCAAATTTTCAGGGGATTTGATCCATTTAACCACACTACATTCAATTTTTTGGGAATAAAGTCAGTGATCTGTTGATAGATAACTCCCACCTAGAGCTTCATTCTATATTAGTCTTTTCCCTAGACACCAACCATTTTAGATGAGATAGAATTTGATGTTGAATCCTCTTTGTATAACATTCGTTTCCTCCATAAATACAGAACATCTCGCTTTCCGTATCTCCTAACAAATTACGATAGGAGTAATTTGTAAAATAGTATAATGGAGTGAGTTTTTTTGTCTTGATCCACCATATCTTGACCATATACTTGATAAGTACTGAGTATATCCTCCCAAGAAATTCCAACAGGATTTCTAAAAACAAATCATATATGTTTTGCAATTTTCTCCCCAATGAAGGTGTGGTGCATAGTATCTCTTTGGTCAATAGGGAAACAAAAACACATGGCATCACAGTATAACGACCGGGTTTCGTCTATATAGAAAAGCCAACGGAGAGAATTTTTGGGTCGGAGAACTTTTTCGTAGTAACTTGGAATTTCCCAACCTAGTCCAGATTTGGACGAATTTAGAGTCATCGAAGTGTAGGGAAATCTGGTAGCAATTGGGTGATTTAATTATGATTTTGATTACATGAGTAATTAGATAAGTCGTTAAGGAATCCGTACGACTTAACGAAATTGAATTTGGGTGAGTAAAACTCCCTGAACCGATCTTAGCGTGAATGGGATTTTCTGAGTGTTGTTGGTTAGAGGTATGTTGTGAAATGGGGGTCTTGGAATTATTAAAATAGCTCACTGTTTCGTGCAAGCCGCTTTGTCGCTGGGTTTTGTCGCTCTGGCGGGACCGTGTAAGGGGGTGAGCGCTGTTGTGGCAGGCCAAACGCGACTTAAAGTCGTAAATAAACCCCTAAACAACTTTATTCTACACTTTTTGATTTTTAGAGCTAAGGAACGACCCAAGGCAACTCTTGACAGTTTTCCACCATTCTTGAGGCTAAAGGTAAGCTTTTAACTCTCCGAATCCATTTTTCAATCCGTCGAACGTAATCTAATGGGTAAATTTCAATGAGGGAGGGTTTTGATCTAAAATTTATGGTGGGAACAATCTTAATTAGGATAATTGGGATATAGATATGATCTAGGGTTGTTAGTAATTCGGGTAATTAGTGATTGTTTATTGATTCTCATGTTATTATGATTGTTTGTAGACCAAGAAC
>NW_006239363.1:406008-407945 GCF_000226075.1 Solanum tuberosum
CACGTTTCAGCATAATCATTGGATCGGGTACCACGTTCCTCTATGCTAACTGTTTGGGTTTGGGTTCCATGAGTGGACCAATGACTTGTCATAATTGTGTATCTTGAAAATGTGAAGTTGTTCGTTGTTCATAAATGTTGATAATATTGTATATGTTCGATATATGTATGTGATTATATTGTTGTATTGACTAATGTATGTTACACTTAGTGGGATAGCCGCGTAATCCTACCAGTACACTGTGGTTGTGTACTGATATTGCACTTGCTCTTATTTTTGTTGAGTACAGGGCATCTTCAAGCGGCTATTGACAGACCTCTCTTAGAAGATCAGTGACCGTTTTTGAACTCAAGGGTGAGCTAGTTCTTTCGGGTTGCCATGGGTTCTCTTTCATCTCTGTCCACCATTTCAGACTTAGACTTTTCTAGTTAATTGATTAGTTTATTAGTTGGGGTTGTATCCCTTCTTGTTTAGACTTGTTGAACTTTAGATGTTTCGGTACATTGACTTTCAGGTTCTAGGTTATTTCTTTCGCATTGTTTAGTTCATTGTTAGGCTTTTGTTGGAGTTTATGGGAACTCTCTAATTCTTTCCTTAGTATTTAACTTTGTTCCGTAACTTAAATGCTTTAGTTTTTGGTTCAGTTGCTTGGTTTGGTTTGTAGTAGTGGTTTTCCCACCTGTGGGTTAGTGTGGGTGTCAATCACGACGGTCTAGGTCGTGACAAAGTTGGTATCAGAGCCTAGGTTCGTTGATCTCGATGTACCAAAATGAGTCTAGTAGAGTTTTGCGGAACAATACGGGGATGCCTTTACTTTTCTTCGAGAGGCTATAGGACTTTAGGAAATCTCTATGTTTTCTCTTGTCTCCTTTCGTGCTATGACTTGATTCCAATTAGTATCTGGCGATTTAAATTGGTATCTAACCTTATTCACTCTTTTGTCCACAGATGGTTAATACTAGATTCAACGGTGTCAGTTCGTAGATCCCATCAATGCTCCAGTTGAGGAATCTCTAGCGAGAGGTCGCGGTCGAGGCAGGGGTAGAGGAAGAGCTAGTGTAGAAGTCGTGGAAGAGTAGTGCCTGCTGGGTATGGAGCTCCTGTTGAGAATGCTCATGTGAATGAGAACCCTCCTGCGCATCATGAAGAGATAGATGAGAATGTTTAGGATGTGGGACAAGAGGAAGAGGTGCAGGCTGAGACTACCGATGTTCCTCCCATAGACCTAGTGTTAGCTCGACAGATCATGTCATTCTTGAAAGGGTTGGTTGGTCCTAGAGTGCTTCCTTCTGTTCGAGCAACTCAAACTCCTGCTAATCCCTATGTTGCTAGCACTGCGCCCAAGACGGGTTGAACGGGAGGTAACAATGCTTTCTTTCATCCTTTGTTGGGTTCTGTTATGACTGGTAATGAGCATGAAATGTTGACGAAGTTTTTTAAACTAAAGCCTCATGTGTTTCTTGGTTCTAAGAATAAGGATGCTTATGAGTTCATCTTAGATTGCTATGAGAGGCTTCATAAGTTGGGAATTGTCCATCAACATGAGGTTGAGTTTGTGTCCTTTCAACTTCAAGGTGAGGGTAAGTAGTAGTAGAGAACTTATATGGAATGCAGATCTTCTACTTTACCTCTACTTAGTTGGACCCAATTTCATGCTCTATTTTTGGAGAAATATGTGCCTAGGACTTTGAGGGATCGCAAGAAGGATGAGTTCATGTCTTTGGAGCAATGTGGTATGATTGTGGCTTCTTATGAGGCCAAGTTCCATATTTTGTCTAGATATGCTACTCAATTGGTGACTACTGAGGAAGAGGGAATCCGATTATTTATTAGAGCACTAAATTTCGAGTTGCAATTATTATTTGTTCATATGACATCTGCAGGAAAGAGCTTTAATGAGGTAACAGACTATGTTAAGAAAGTGGAGGGGGTGAGGC
>NW_006239363.1:408447-420612 GCF_000226075.1 Solanum tuberosum
GAACGGACCCCCATAAGCTCCACGAGTACACACACTAACTATAACTAAAGAGAATTGCATAAAAGAACCGAAGAACGAAGAACACGAATCAGAACCTCAACCCTAATTAGTAAAATCTGACAGTACGGAGGCCGGACTTCGAACCGGATGCTCACCAGAAGTACCCAAGTAACCAATCACAAGTATCAAGTATCTGAGGCCGGAACTCTAACCGGATGCTCTATAAAGGTGCCAATGTAGCTGTTGAAAGAGTCCCAATCGATCCATACTCAGAAATGTCCGTGGAACGCCGTCCATACTTAGCCAATCAATGTAAGTCCTTGGAACCGAATCGAAAATCAAATTCAAATCGCGAAGTAGAACTAGTGTCCCCTATGTAACTCGTGAAGCCGTAACATCGAGGAAAATAAGGATAACTATAGTCGGAGAAAGAGTATCGCCTAACTAAGGCCCAAACTATCAGACTCAAGTCAGCTACACCAGTCTACAGGGATCTAAGCCGGCCGAGCGACGTCATGGAAAACTAAGGCCTATTGGATCCGAATCATGTATTTCTAAGGTAATCCCTAGTAAAACCTAAACTAAGGCCCAACATGCTTCAAATAAACAATAATTAAGCATGCAAGTACTCCACATAGCGAGGAGGATCCATTAATAACACAAAACATGCTCACAGTTACCCGATAATTCCCGAAATAGGTCGAAAATATGATTTCTTAACACCTATGCAGGATTCAATAACTACCCAACCCAAATCCCAACTAATCAACATGCATTCACATTCTCGAGCTCAATCTAAGAGAGGGAAACCATAGCCTACCTGTAGGCCAATCACACGCGCTTCAAAATCACTTCTCCAGAGCTTTCCCTTTTTGAACGTCCTCAAAACGCTGCCCCGCTATCAAAGATAGAATCACAACGTTATTACAGTCGTTTAGACACCAAAATCATAACAAACGGAGAAGGGTCAATTTTGGAGTCAAAACGGGAATCGTGGAACCCGGGCTGGAAATTCTGAAATTAACCCTAAAAGTGGGTCCTAACCAGTTTCCCCCAGCTCATATCCCAAAATGGGACACAATTCGAGGCTCGAGAACAACACACTACCAACATACAACCAAAACCCAAATTTTCCTCAAAAACTAGAAATGGAACAGCAGTTGAATCAGTCTTTTTACCAGAAACAGGCAGTCTACAGTAAAATGCGACAATACCACGATGTTCTCCTCGAAAAACCACTCAAGATACCAAATCTCCAACTCTCGGAACACAGATGCGGCCGGCGAATTTCAATACTCCAGCAGGATCTAAGGTAGCCTGACCACCATCACCCGCTAACACTCGATCTCTAAGGGCCACCAAGGTATCATCCTCAAACTGGCAACCACGGATCCTATCAAGCAAAGAAGACTGAACTTCCATAAAGGCCAAGACGCGTCTAGAATCTGAGATATCCAACCGAACCATGCTATTAGCTAAGGACTGAATGTCCAAAGCTAAAGGTCGATCCTCAACAGATAAGAAGGCTAGACTACCCATACTCACTGCCTTCCGTCTCAAGGCGTCCGCTACCACATTCGCCTTGCCCGGATGATAGAGAATAGAGAGGTCATAGTCCTTCAGGAGCTCAATCCAACGACGCTGCCTCGAATTAAGGTCCATCTGGCTCATGATGTACTGAAGACTCCTATGATCGGTATAGATCTCACATCGAACTCCATACAAGTAGTTCCCGGATGGATAGAGTATCTAGACTCATGGGCCTCAGAAAGTATCAACTGTATCAAATCTCCAACTCTCGGAACACAGATGCGGCCGGCGAATTTCAATACTCCAGCAGGATCTAAGGTAGCCTGACCACCATCACCCGCTAACACTCGATCTCTAAGGGCCACCAAGGTATCATCCTCAAACTGGCAACCACGGATCCTATCAAGCAAAGAAGACTGAACTTCCATAAAGGCCAAGACGCGTCTAGAATCTGAGATATCCAACCGAACCATGCTATTAGCTAAGGACTGAATGTCCAAAGCTAAAGGTCGATCCTCAACAGATAAGAAGGCTAGACTACCCATACTCACTGCCTTCCGTCTCAAGGCGTCCGCTACCACATTCGCCTTGCCCGGATGATAGAGAATAGAGAGGTCATAGTCCTTCAGGAGCTCAATCCAACGACGCTGCCTCGAATTAAGGTCCATCTGGCTCATGATGTACTGAAGACTCCTATGATCGGTATAGATCTCACATCGAACTCCATACAAGTAGTTCCCGGATGGATAGAGTATCTAGACTCATGGGCCTCAGAAAGTATCAACTGTATCAAATCTCCAACTCTCGGAACACAGATGCGGCCGGCGAATTTCAATACTCCAGCAGGATCTAAGGTAGCCTGACCACCATCACCCGCTAACACTCGATCTCTAAGGGCCACCAAGGTATCATCCTCAAACTGGCAACCACGGATCCTATCAAGCAAAGAAGACTGAACTTCCATAAAGGCCAAGACGCGTCTAGAATCTGAGATATCCAACCGAACCATGCTATTAGCTAAGGACTGAATGTCCAAAGCTAAAGGTCGATCCTCAACAGATAAGAAGGCTAGACTACCCATACTCACTGCCTTCCGTCTCAAGGCGTCCGCTACCACATTCGCCTTGCCCGGATGATAGAGAATAGAGAGGTCATAGTCCTTCAGGAGCTCAATCCAACGACGCTGCCTCGAATTAAGGTCCATCTGGCTCATGATGTACTGAAGACTCCTATGATCGGTATAGATCTCACATCGAACTCCATACAAGTAGTTCCCGGATGGATAGAGTATCTAGACTCATGGGCCTCAGAAAGTATCAACTGTATCAAATCTCCAACTCTCGGAACACAGATGCGGCCGGCGAATTTCAATACTCCAGCAGGATCTAAGGTAGCCTGACCACCATCACCCGCTAACACTCGATCTCTAAGGGCCACCAAGGTATCATCCTCAAACTGGCAACCACGGATCCTATCAAGCAAAGAAGACTGAACTTCCATAAAGGCCAAGACGCGTCTAGAATCTGAGATATCCAACCGAACCATGCTATTAGCTAAGGACTGAATGTCCAAAGCTAAAGGTCGATCCTCAACAGATAAGAAGGCTAGACTACCCATACTCACTGCCTTCCGTCTCAAGGCGTCCGCTACCACATTCGCCTTGCCCGGATGATAGAGAATAGAGAGGTCATAGTCCTTCAGGAGCTCAATCCAACGACGCTGCCTCGAATTAAGGTCCATCTGGCTCATGATGTACTGAAGACTCCTATGATCGGTATAGATCTCACATCGAACTCCATACAAGTAGTTCCCGGATGGATAGAGTATCTAGACTCATGGGCCTCAGAAAGTATCAACTGTATCAAATCTCCAACTCTCGGAACACAGATGCGGCCGGCGAATTTCAATACTCCAGCAGGATCTAAGGTAGCCTGACCACCATCACCCGCTAACACTCGATCTCTAAGGGCCACCAAGGTATCATCCTCAAACTGGCAACCACGGATCCTATCAAGCAAAGAAGACTGAACTCCCATAAAGGCCAAGACGCGTCTAGAATCTGAGATATCCAACCGAACCATGCTATTAGCTAAGGACTGAATGTCCAAAGCTAAGGGTCGCTCCTCAACAGATAAGAAGGCTAGACTACCCATACTCACTGCCTTCCGTCTCAAGGCGTCCGCTACCACATTCGCCTTGCCCGGATGATAGAGAATAGAGACGTCGTAGTCCTTCAGGAGCTCAATCCAACGACGTTACCTCGAATTAAGGTCCATCTGGGTCATGATGTACCGAAGACTTCTATGATAGGTATAGATCTCACATCGAACTCCATACAAGTAGTTCCCGGATGGATAGAGTATCTAGACTCATGGGCCTCAGAAAGTATCAACTGTATCAAATCTCCAACTCTCGGAACACAGATGCGGCCGGCGAATTTCAATACTCCAGCAGGATCTAAGGTAGCCTGACCACCATCACCCGCTAACACTCGATCTCTAAGGGCCACCAAGGTATCATCCTCAAACTGGCAACCACGGATCCTATCAAGCAAAGAAGACTGAACTTCCATAAAGGCCAAGACGCGTCTAGAATCTGAGATATCCAACCGAACCATGCTATTAGCTAAGGACTGAATGTCCAAAGCTAAAGGTCGATCCTCAACAGATAAGAAGGCTAGACTACCCATACTCACTGCCTTCCGTCTCAAGGCGTCCGCTACCACATTCGCCTTGCCCGGATGATAGAGAATAGAGAGGTCATAGTCCTTCAGGAGCTCAATCCAACGACGCTGCCTCGAATTAAGGTCCATCTGGCTCATGATGTACTGAAGACTCCTATGATCGGTATAGATCTCACATCGAACTCCATACAAGTAGTGCCTCCAAATCTTAAGCGCGAAAACTACCGCCGCCAACTCCAAGTCATGAGTGGGGTAGTTGCGCTCATGGATCTTAAGCTGCCTCGATGCATAAGCAATAACCCGGCCCTGCTGCATCAATACACAACCCAAACCAACGCCGAATGCGTCACAATAAACTGTAAAGCCCTCGCCCTCAACTGGAAGAGTCAATATAGGAGAAAGTGGTCAATAACTCCTTGAGCCTCAAAAAGCTCGCCTCACACTCCTCTGACCAAACAAAGGGAACATCAACACGAGTCAATCGAGTCAATGGGGCTGCAATAGTAGAAAAGCCCTCAACAAAGCGTCTGTAGTAACTCGCTAACCCGACGAAGCTACGAACCTCAGTAACAGAAGTGGGCCTGTGCCAATCACGAATAGCCTCAATCTTCGCTGGATCAACCCTAATACCCTCCTTGGACACCACGTGCCCCAAGAAGGCTACAGACTCAAGCCAAAACTCGCACTTTGAGAACTTGGCATAAAGTCGCTGATCTCTCAAAGTCTGGAGCACTATCCTCAAATGTTGCTCATGCTCACTCCGGCTCCGCGAGTATACCAGTATGTCATCAATGAAGACGATGACAAATAAATCAAGGTATGGCCTGAACACACGTGTCATCAAGTCCATGAAGGCGGCAGGGGCATTAGCCAGCCCAAACGACATCACCAAGAACTCATAATGGCCATAACGGGTCCTAAATGCAGTCTTAGGGATGTCTGCTGCCCTAATCCTCAGCTGATGGTACCCGGACCTCAAATCAATCTTAGAAAACATGGCGGCACCCTGAAGTTGATCGAACAAATCATCAATACGAGGCATGGGGTAATAGTTCTTAACCGTAACCTTATTCAGCTGCCTGTAGTCAATACACAAACTCATAGTCCCGTCCTTCTTCTTCACAAACAGAACAGGAGAACCCCAAGGCGACACACTCGGACGGATAAAACCCTTACCTAAGAGATCCTCTAACTGAACACTAAGCTCCCTGAGCTCTGCAGGAGCCATCCGGTAAGGCGGAATAGAAATAGGCCGAGTACCTGGCTCAAGCTCAATCGAAAAATCAATATCACGCTCTGGGGGTAGGCCAGGTAGGTCTGTAGGGAACACATCTGCAAACTCTCTAACCACAGGAACTGAGTCAACTGAAGAGCCCTCTCTACTCACATCTCGCACATAAGCCAAATAAGCTAAACGCCCAGAAGCAATCAACCGTCTAGCCCGCATAAAAGAGATGATCCCTGTCGGTGTGTGACTATAAGCACCCTGCCACAACACTGGGGAAATGCCAGACATGGCTAAAGTAACGGTCTTGGTGTAGCAATCCAAGACCGCATGGTAGGGGGATAACCAGTCCATGCCCAGAATCACATCAAAATCAACCATATCTAGCAAAATAAGATCAACTCTAGTATCACAACACTGGATAGTCACTAAGCAAGATCGCAATATCTGATCCACTACTAAGGACTTACCCACCGGGGTCGAAACATGAACTGGCTCTGCCAAAGACTCAGACCTCATACCCAATCGAGGAGCAAAATAAACAGATACGTACGATAATGTGGACATGGGATCAAATAATACTGTAGCAGGCTGATGGCATAATAAAAGCGTACCTGTGATGACATCGTCAGATGCCTCAGCCGTTGCCCTCGCCGGAGCTGCGTAGAAGTGGCCCTGAGCACCTCTGCCCGATGCATCTGATCTACCACCTAACCTGCCTCCCCGAGCTCCGCCTCTGGTACCCTGTTGGCTGTCCCGACGACCCTGGTCCTGACCACCACCTCTACCTAGAGGGGGCACTGCTGAAACTGGTCTAGGTGCAAGGGGAGCTGGTACAATCGCTCCTCGCCCTCGCCGGGGGCGCTCTCTGGACCAATGGTCAAGCGCACCGCAATCAAAACACCCTGAAGCTGAATGCCCTGAAGTAACCCGACCGCGATAGGAATGAAGGGAATCTGATCCCCTCGAACTCTGGCCCGTACTAGGACCACCCTGGTGATGCTGACCTCCCTAAGAAGCAGGTAATACCGCCTGAACAGACCGACTAGACTGACCCTGCTGGAACCTCTGGCGGGGCCTATCATAAGAGTCCCTCCCTCTGGTATGTGATCCACTGTAGCTGCCCTGGTAGCGTGCCCTCGTATCGCTGCCCCTTGGGCCTCGCGATGAATATGCTTCATGGATCGGGAATGGTCAACCACATCAATAAATGAACGGCCAGCCGAAACCAAATGCTTTTTGTCGACCCTCAGACTGTACCGCAACCCACGTACAAAACAACGAACTCTCTCCTCCTCCGTGGGTAGGATCATGGTAGCATATCGAGATAACTCATGGAACCTCGTCTCCTACTCTGAGACGGTCATAGGGCCCTGCTCCAATCTGGAGAACTCATCACGAAGCCTATCCCTGACGCTTCGTGGCATGAACCGGGCCAAGAAAGCCTCTGAAAACTCACTCCAAGATACAGGAGGCGATCCAGCTGGCTTGGACTCTCGATACGAGCGCCACCACTGCCTGGCTGGCCCACGAAACTGATGAGCGGTGAAGTCGGCTCCTCTCAACTCCAAGAGGCCTAATAACTGTAGCTGCTCCTGACAAGTGAGCTGGAACTCATAGGCATCCTCCCCAATCGCCCCTGAGAATATCGGCGGTGCCAACCTCTGGAACACCCCGAGCATCTTCTGCTCGCGCAGTGGCATTTCCCCGTCCTTTAAGTCTGACACGACAGCCACATGAACTGGTGGCGGCTGAACCTCTGCTGCCGCTGTGGCAGGCTGACCCTGCGGCGCTAGAGCTGGTGCTGGTGCCTGTCGTATCTCCCCAATAGCTGCTAGTATCTGAGTCAGCAGAGCATGAAAATCAGGAGCTGCAGCTGCAGCTAGTGGCTGGGCTGGACCCGGCCCCACTGGCTTTGGAGGTACATATGATGCCTGAGGCTTCTCTTCCCTATCTCGGGCTGGTGCTACGACCCTGCCTCATCCTCGGGGTCGGCGTCTACCCCAAGCTGAGGCTCTGCCTGCAGGCCCGGGTGCGCCACCCCTGCTGGCCGCACCACCTCGCGAGCGAGTCATCCTGCGAAAGAGTGAAACAAGTGAGATTTCTAGAACCAATAAGACACACGCTGCACGAAAGCGAAACAAAAGAGGAAATTTTCCTAAGGACATCCTGTAGCCTTCCGAAGATAAGTTACGGACGTCTCCGCACCGATCCGCAGGACTCTACTAGACGTTAGCTCTGTACAAGTGATACCGGTGAACCTGAGGCTCTGATACCAACTTGTCACGACTCGATTTCTCAAGTCATGATGACACCTACTATAACCCACCAGCATGTAAGCCAATCCGTAATCCGGAACAATAAATAATAGGTCTGAGGGTAGAAACTAAACAAGAGTAGGCAAATAACAACATACACAGGCGAGAGCAAACCAAAACATAAATACAAATAAAGATCCCTCCCAGAACCTGGAAGTCACTAGTACAGAGCTACTAACAAAATTACAAGTCCCAAAAATGGACAACACAGACTGGACTGTCTCGAAAGGTAAAAGACAAGTTTATATATACAGATGGAGACTGAAATAGTACAAAACGTCGTGTGCTCACTCCCGTCACCGGATCAGTCTGCTCCAAGCTCGATCAACGCTGGCTACTAGTGCCCGGACTTGCATCACGAAATAGATGGAGAGCGTAGCATGAGTACCAAAACAACAGGTACCCAGTAGGCATCATAGGCTGACTGAATTTGAAAAGTAAAGGCAATATGAAAAGAAGGAATAACATAAACCGAAGTCAAGAACTAAAATTTAACTAACAATGGAAAGCACACGAGTGTAGAAAGAACTAACTAAAGTAATCTATAAGCTAACTACACCTAACTGGATCCCCATAAGCCCAGAAGGTACACTCGTGCGCAAGTTAAATAAAAACCCGAACGGACCCCCATAAGCCCGACGAGTACACAAAATAACTATAACTAAAGAGAATTGCATAAATGAACCCAAGAACGAAGAACATCGAACCAGAACCTCAACCCTAATTAGTAGAATCTGACAGTACGGAGGCCGAACCTCGAACCGAATGCTCACCAGAAATACCTAAGTAACCAATCACAAGTATCAAGTATCTGAGGCCGGAACTCTAACCGGATGCTCTATATAAGTATCTGGGCAATAGAGGTCGGACCTTAAACCGGATGCTCCATAATAGTATTTGGGCAATAGAGGCCGGAACTCTAACCGGATGCTCTATAAGGGTGCCAATATAGCTGCTGATAGAGTCCTAATCGATCCACACTCATAAATATCTGCGAAACGCCGTCCACACATAGCCAATCAATGAAAATCCTTGAACCAAATCGAAAATCAAATTCAAATCGCGAAGTAGAACTAGTGTTGCTGATGTAACTCGTGAAGCCGTAACATCGGGGAAAATAAGGATAACTATAGTCGGAGAAAGAGTATCGCCTAACTAAGGCCTAAACTATCAGACTCAAGTCTGCTACACCAGTCTATAGGGATCTAAGCCGGCCTAGCGACGTCGGGGCAAAACTAAGGCCTATCGGATGCGAATCATGTATTTCTAAGGCAAGCCCTAGTCAAACCTAAACTAAGGCCCAACATGCTTCAAATAAACAGTAATTAAGCATGCAAGTACTCCACATAGCGAGAAGGGTCCATTAATAACACAAAACATGCTCACAGTTACCCAATAATTCCCGAAATAGGTCAAAAATATGATTTCTTAACACCTATGCAGGATTCAATAACTACCCAACCCAAATCCCAACTAATCAACATGCATTCACATTCTCGAGCTCAATCTAAGAGAGGGAAACCATAGCCTACCTGTAGGCCAATCACACGCGCTCCAAAATCACTTCTTCGGAACTTTCCCTTTCCGAACATCCTCGAAACGCTGCCCCGCTATAAAAATTAGAATCACAACGTTATTACAGTCGTTTAGACACCAAAATCACAACAAACGGAGAAGGGTCAATTTTGGAGTCAAAACGGGAATCGTGGAACCCGCGCTGGAAATTCTAAAATTAACCCCAAAAGTGGATCCTAACCAGTTTCCCCCAGCTCATATCCCAAAATGGGACACAATTCGAGGCTCGGGAACAACACACTACCAACATACAACCAAAACCCAAATTTTCCTCAAAAACTAGAAATGGAACAGCAGTTGAATCAGTCTTTTTACCAGAAACGGGTAGTCTACAGTAAAATGCGACAATACCACGACGTTCTCCTCGAAAAACCACTCAAGATAGCCTCAAAAATTCACTGAAATCGGACCTAGAAAGGCTGAGAAATCAAGTTCACAAAAAGGGTGTGGCAGCAGGTATTTTACAAAAATTACCTGAAGCGGGGACTCCAAATCACTATCCGAGCTCACCAACGCGTTGTCCTCGAAAAATCTCACAACTTTTCCTTTTGAATCACCCAAATCGGTTGAGAGATGAGAGAGTTATGAGGGTTTAAGTTTGGAAATATGTTGCTGGTTTTTCTGCATTTATTGCAGATAATCCGCAATAATTCCAAAACTTAAAACTCCGACGGGGTGCTCCGATCTCGTTCGGAACCCCGTGCACGCAAACGAGATATGCAAACATATCAAATTCGATATTCCAGACTCAACGGCGCAGTCGAAATTTTCATCAGAGGTCATTTCGATAAAAAATGGGTCCCACTTCCAAAAGCCATTTTAAGTCAAAACCTACAAAAGGGCTTGAAAAGATATCGAAAATCTCCAGACACAAAAGAAGGGTCAATCCAGAGCAAACTTGACATTTCGGAGCTAACCACGCTGACGGAATTCTCATCCGAGCGCGTTTACTCAGAATGTTGACCAAAGTCAAACTTAAGCTTAAACTTAAAGTTAAAACGCCTAATCGCACCGACTCACACTGAAAACCTCGAGAGTCATGTGGACCATGCTACTAGCCTAAAATGACCCTTCCGGAGCTGATAGAATCGTCAGAATTGGAATCTGATGTGATCTTCTTGAACTTTTGATCGAAAATGATCGTTTAAGGTTCATAAGCTCCAAAACACAAAAACTCGCACCAAGACCAAACGAACGACCAGGTGACCGAACTGTCAGTCCCAGCAAGTCATAAATGACTTGGGGTCGCTATAGGAACGCTCTAAACGATACATAGAAGGCAAGACACAAAAATGACCAAGAGGGTCATTACAATACTGAGGAAGAAAGAATCAGTTATTTATTAGGGGACTAAATTCTGAGTTGCAAATGTTATTTGTTCATATGACTTATGCAGGGAGGAGCTTCAATGAGGAAACAGACTATGTTAAGAAATTGGAGGGGGTGAGGCGAGACGGTCAGGCTAAGGCATAGGCAAAAGGGCCAAGAACTAGGGTAACCTTCAAGGTTCTTACTCTAGGGGGTCCGAAAGGCCAACGCTTGCAGCCAAGCCAATTCAGTCCGCTATGCCCGCCTCTACAGGTAACTACTCAGGAACTCCATCTCATAATTTGATTCAGGATAGCCAGGGAGTCGCACCTTCAGCGGGTAGCAGGCTATCTTTTGATTGTATATGTTACAACTGTGGAAAGCCTGGGCATATGAGAAGAGATTGTCCCTACCCATGCGTGTTAGATTCCGCGCAGTAGCAGTCTAGAGCAGTGGTACCCGGGGGAATGGTAGTTGTCACGCCCCGAGCTACCCCCGAGACGCGGACACGGGACCTAGGACCACAAGTGATCCCAAACTAACCCTGCTGGCATGATCATGAACATACTAAAGATAATAAACTGATGCGGAAGCTAAATCATAAATAAATCTGAAAAGATGGGGAATACCCATATACTATAACTGAACATATCAAATCTGAGAGTTTAATACCAAAGAAGATATATTAACTCAATACTAAGCTGAATCTAACTATGTCTGAAATAAGCCTCTAAACTGACTAGAAATGTTGGGACATGCCCCAACTAGATCTAGCAAAACTGAAACTAAAGACTAAAAACAATAAAGATAAACATGTCACTAGTCCTCGAAGAATGAGGACTCACCACTGATGCTGCTGAACTGAAGATCGGGAATAGATCTAAGCGTGATCTGGATGCTGAGAACCTGAACCTACATCACGAGAAGATGTAGCGCACGTATGCGTCAGTACTTGAAAGGTACTGAGCATGCAGGATAGAGTAAAGCTGAAATAACATATAACTGAACAAAGCAATAAAGCAATGAAATAATCCGAACATGATATAGATACTGAAAATACTGAATACTGAGCTAACTGATGCAATGACCAAATTTATAACATGCTGAGACTGAATACTGACTGTACTGAAATATGGTCAATGCAATAGAGTCTGACTGAACTGTGGGAGCTACTAATAACCGACATAAAACCACATGAGCTAAATGTGGAGTCCGATGTATACGCCCCATCGAGAGGACCCAATACACCCGGCCAAAGGTGTAGAGGCATACTGGCGTGATCACTAAACTGATGTTGCCCACAGAGGGGACTTACACCTACGTGGCTCGTAGTTCTGGGACTATATGGGTACGCTGAAACCCTAGTCCAACTCGGTATTATGCTACTCCCAATAGATTAAGTGGTTAACACATTATGACTGAGTTTCTGTAAATACTAGATAGCTCGAAACTGAACATGCAAACTGAGAATGCAACAATTAATCTGATAATAATGCATTAATAACTGAGGCATGTATAACTAAATA
>NW_006239363.1:421005-422822 GCF_000226075.1 Solanum tuberosum
TTGGGTCCGTAGGTCGAGTCTGCCCGACAGGGCTTCACTAAAACGAGCATAACTTTTTACTCGGAGGTCGGAATTTAGCAAACTCGGTGGCGTTGGAAAGATAATTCAATTATCTATCATACCATAGGTCATGGGGCACCTAATTCATTTTGTGCTAAAAGTTATGACCATATGAAGTTGACCCAACAATAATTTTCAGCTAACTAGCTGCTGACCCTCATCTACGGTCAGACCTACGGACCGTGGATCGAATGACGGTCCGTTCTGGTCGACCGTAGTTTGTGTCAAAGGCTGGGTAAGGGAAGTCTCGATCTACGGACATAGACCACGGACCGTGGTCTGATCTACGGACCGTGGGTCTGTCCGTGAGTCGGGACTTAGCCAATTTTCTGAGCTGGGTCTGGGAGGGGTTGCAGTGGTGAACCACGGACCACCAGCACGGGCCGTGGTCTGACCTACGGTCCGTGGATGGTGACCGTAAGTTGCACCTTCAACTTTTCGAAATCTGTATTTTTGGTCTGTTTCGAATACGGGGTGTTACAGTAGTAATGGTAGAGGACACCCATAAGGTGGATGAGGAGGTAATCAGCGAGGCCGTGTAGGTAGAGTAAATGGTAATGCAGGCATAGGTAATGTGTAACCAGGCAGAGAAGTGGCTCATCAAGATGATAGGGCTCAGTTCTATGCCTTTTCGGGCAAGAATGAGACAGAGGCGTCTGACGCGGTGATCACATGTACTATTCTTGTCTGTGACCGGATGGCTAATGTGATATTTGATCCAGGTTCTACTTATTCATATGTATCCGTGAGATTTGCCTCAAAGTTTGATATGATTTGTGACATACTTGATGCCCATATCCATGTTTCTACCCTAGTTGAAGAGTCAGTCATTGTCACCCATGTCTATCGTGCTTGTCCTATTTTGTTTATGGGTTTTTAGACTTGGACTGATTTGGTGATTTTGGATATGACTGATTTTGATATAATCTTATTCATGACTTGGTTGTCCCCCTATTATGTTGTGCTTAATTATCCTGCTAAGTATGTAACTCTATAAATTCCGAGAAGGGAAAAATTATAGTGGGAAGGAGTGTACACGCCTAAGCAAGATAAGATCATATCCTTCATTCGGGCTAGGAAATTGGTAGAGCAGGGTTGTTTGGCTTATTTGGCTCATTTTAGGGATGTTGAGGTTGAGACTCCATCTATTGAGTCTATTCATGTAGTGTCAGAAATTTAGAGAAGTGTTTCCTAATGAGTTGTCTGGTATGCCTCCGGATAGAGATATAGATTTCTGCATTGATTTAGAGCCCGGTACGCTCCCCATTTCTATCCCTCCATATTGCATGGCTCCAGCAAAATTGAGAGAGTTTAAGGCTCAAATCCAAGAGCTTCTTGATAAGGGATTTATTCGTCCTAGTGCTTCCCCTTGGGGAGCCCCAGTGTTGTTTGTTAAGAAAAAAAATGGTAGTATGAGAATGTGTATAGATTATCGACAATTGAATAGGGTCACTATTCGAAACAAGTACCCTTTGCCTCGAATAGAAGATCTTTTTGACCAATTGCAAGGTGCACCAGTTTTCTCTAAGATTGATCTAAGGTCTGGCTACCATCAGTTAAAAAAATAGGCCTGAGGATGTGCCCAAGATGGCATTTAGAACCCGCTATGGGCACTATAAGTTTTTGGTTATGTCTTTTGGTTTAACTATTGCGTCTGCAGCTTTTATGAGTTTAGTGAATGGGGTGTTCAAGTTATTTCTTGATTCTTTTGTCATAGTCTTTATTGATGATATTTTGGTCTATTCGAAAAGTGAGGA
>NW_006239363.1:423644-429597 GCF_000226075.1 Solanum tuberosum
CTTAGCTACAGTACCCGGTTAAAGTCCGTGGTCTAGCTTACTCACTATTGGATACTTCCTCGGCGATTTGGGGTATATGAGGGTTGGACTGAAATGATTATTTATGGTAATCGGTTTGGTGATATTTCCCGCGACGTATGGTTGGATATTGATTCTTAGCTACAGTACCCGGTTAAAGTCCGTGGTCTAGCTTACTCACTATTGGATACTTCCTCGGCGATTTGGGGTATATGAGGGTCGGACTGAAATGATTATTTATGGTAATCGGTTTGGTGATATTTCCCGCGACGTATGGTTGGATATTGATTCTTAGCTACAGTACCCGGTTAAAGTCCGTGGTCTAGCTTACTCACTATTGGATACTTCCTCGGCGATTTGGGGTATATGAGGGTTGGACTGAAATGATTATTTATGGTAATCGGTTTGGTGATATTTCCCGCGACGTATGGTTGGATATTGATTCTTAGCTACAGTACCCGGTTAGAGTCCGTGGTCCAGCTTACTTATGTCCAGGCTTAGCTACAGTACCCGGTTAGAGTCCGTGGTCCAGCTTACTTATGTCCAGGCTTAGCTACAGTACCCGGTTAGAGTCCGTGGTCCAGCTTACTTATGTCCAGGCTTAGCTACAGTACCCGGTTAGAGTCCGTGGTCCAGCTTACCTGTGATCTGGTTTTAGCTACAGTACCCGGTTAGAGTCCGTGGTCCAGCTTACCTGTGATCTGGTTTTAGCTACAGTACCCGGTTAGAGTCCGTGGTCCAGCTTACCTGTGATCTGGTTTTAGCTACAGTACCCGGTTAGAGTCCGTGGTCCAGCTTACCTGTGATCTGGTTTTAGCTACAGTACCCGGTTAGAGTCCGTGGTCCAGCTTACCTGTGATCTGGTTTTAGCTACAGTACCCGGTTAGAGTCCGTGGTCCAGCTTACCTGTGATCTGGTTTTAGCTACAGTACCCGGTTAGAGTCCGTGGTCCAGCTTACCTGTGATCTGGTTTTGGCTACAGCACCCGGTTCGAGTCCGTGGTCTAGTCCATATAGGTTGACTCATTAGCTATAGTACCCGGTTCGAGTCCGTGGTCCAGCCCATATAGGTTGACTCATTAGCTATAGTACCCGGTTCGAGTCCGTGGTCCAGCCCATATAGGTTGACTCATTAGCTATAGTACCCGGTTCGAGTCCGTGGTCCAGCCCATATAGGTTGACTCATTAGCTATAGTACCCGGTTCGAGTCCGTGGTCCAGCCCATATAGGTTGACTCATTAGCTATAGTACCCGGTTCGAGTCCGTGGTCCAGCTTGCACGTGGTGTATTCCCAATTCCTCACTAAAGCTTCAGTTTAGTCTTGATTACTCTCATCTGTAGGTTGAGGTTTTGGAGGTTGAAGAGATTCCGGTTAAAGTCCGGGACGTAATGAGATCTTGGAATATGATTGGGAATGGTTCAGTTAAAAGTCCGGAAATTGGTAATATTGTGATAGACCTTCTAGCTCCATTATTTTACTTCAACTGCCGGTCCATCTGCCGGGCTTATGGGGGTCCGTGCAGGTGGTTTCTTTTATTGTGCACGAGCGTACCCGTCGGGTTTATGGGAGCCCGGCGGAGTTAGTTAGATTGCTTGTCTTTGTTGCCTGTACGCTCGTGTACATACCCCCTATTTACTACTCTTTGCACTTGATGTGACCCTTTATTTGCATTTCAGTTTACTTTTGCTTATCTTGCTCAGTCGGCCGATGATGCCTACTGGGTACCTGTTGTTTTGGTACTCATGCTACGCTCTGCATCTATTTTGTGATGCAGGTCCGAGCACTAGTAGCCAGCGTTGATCTAGCTTGGAGTAGACTTATCCGGAGACGGGGGTGAGCACATGGCGTTTTGTACTATTTCAGTCTCCATCTGTATATATAGACTTGTCTTTTTCCTTTCGAGACAGTCCAGTTGCTGTTGTCCAGTTTTAGGACTTGTACTCATTTTGTAGTAGCTCTGTACTAGTGACTTCCAGGTTCTGGGAGGGATCTTTATTTGTATATATGTTTATATTGTTAATTTCCTGCTCTTGTTTAGTTTCTACCCTCAGACCCATTACTTGTTGTTCCGGATTACGGGTTGGCTTACCTACTGGTGGGTTATAGTAGGTGTCATCATGACTTGAGGAATCGGGTCGTGACAATTTTTGGGACATATAGTTTTAAAAGAAGGGGTAATGGTAGATCCTAAAAAGATTGAGGCAGTTAAGAATTGGGTTCGACCAAGTTCTGTGACTGAAGTTAGGAGTTTTGTGGGGCTCGCTAGCTATTATCGTCGATTTGTGAAGAACTTTGCTTTTATTGCCACCCACTTGATTAATTTGACCAAAAAGAAGATACTATTTGAATGGACAGAAAACTGTGAGGAGAGCTTCCAAAAGCTCAAGACTCTTTTGACCACTGCACCTATCCTAGCATTACCGGTAGAAGGTAAAGATTTTATTTTTTATTGTGATGCTTCACATTCTGGTTTGGGTGCTGTGTTGATGCAAGATAAGAATGTTATAGCTTATGCATCGCCTCAATTGAAAGTGCATGAGAGAAATTACCCAACACACGATTTGGAGTTGGCAGCGATAGTGTTTGCTCTTAGGATCTAGCGACATTATATGTATGGTGTCAAGTGTGAAGTGTTTACTGATCATCGTAGTTTGCAGCATGTCTAAATTCATGCAATTGGGCATCTTAGAAAGAGGTGGGGTATTAGCTAGTATTGAAGTGAGGGTCACGTTTATTGAGGAGATCAAGGCCAAACAATTTGAAGATGAGAATTTGGAGGAGCTTAGAAAGAAGACTGTGATTAGTAAGGCACAAGAGACCAATCTTGATACGAAAGGCGTACTTAGTTTCAAAGGAAGAATTTGGGTTCCCCGAGTTGATGATTTGATTCAAAAGTTATTGATAGAGTTTCATGGGTCGCGATATTCTATTCATCCGGGTGTGACCAAGATGTACCGAGATTTGAGATTTGAAGCAAATTTATTGGTGGCCAGGCATGAAGAAGGATATAGCGGAGTTTTTGGCTAAATGTCAGAATTGTCACCAAATGAAGTATGAACATCAAAGGCCTGCAGATTTACTTCAAAGAATGCCAATTCCAGAATGGGAGTGAGAAAGGATAGCCATGGATTTTGTGGTTGGTCTTCCCAAGACTTTGGGAAAGTTTGATTCTATTTGGGTAGTGGTTGATAGATTGACTAAGTCCGCCCATTTTATTCCGGTAAGAATAGATTATAATGCTGAACAATTGGCTAAGGTGTATGTGAAAGAGATAGTGAGGTTGCATGAGGTGCCCCTTTCTATCATCTCAGACCGTGGTACCCAATTCACATCTAACTTTTAGAGGAAGTTACATGATGAATTGGGCACACAACTCACTTTTAGTACAACCTTCCATCCACAGACAGACGGGCAGTCAGAGAGGACTATCCAAGTGTTAGAAGACATGTTGAGGGCATGCGTGATTGATTTTGGAGGGCATTGGGATAAGTTCTTACCTTTGTGTGAATTCTCTTATAATAATAGTTATCACTCCGGCATAGATATGACACCATTTGAGGCACTTTATGAGAGAGGATGTAGATCACCCATAGGTTGGTTCGATGTTGGAGATGTGAAACCTTTAGGGGTTGATTTAGTGAAGGATGCTCAAGATAAGGTGATGAGTATTCAAGCTAAGTTTTTAGCAGCCCAGAGTAGACAAAAGAAGTATGCGGATCATAAGGTAAGAGACATGGCGTTTCAAATCGGTGAAAATGTTCTTCTTAAGGTATCACCCATGAAAGGGGTGATGAGATTCGACAAAAAAGGTAAGATAAGTTCGCGATACATTGGTCCCTTTGAGGTTCTTGAATGTGTGGGACCGGTAGCATATAGATTGGCTTTACCTCCTAATCTATCGGGTGTTCATTCGGTATTTCATGTGTCCATGTTGAAGAGATATCATGGTGACGGGATTACATCATTAAATGAAACTCAATTGTGTTAGACAAAGACCTCCAATATGAGAATGAACCGATTGCAATTCTTGATCGTGATGTGGACAAGTTGAGGACCGAAGAGATTAAGTCTATGAAGGTTTAATGGAAGCATCGTCCAGTTAAGGAAGCTACGCTTGGGAAACCAAGAGGGACATGCGAGATAAGTATCCCCAATTATTCGTCTATTTAGGTACTACTTCATTCATTCCTTAGCCTATTTTTCCTAAGTTTGTCACTCGGGGACGAGTGATGGGTAAATTGGTATCTATTGTAATGACCGGGTTCAGTCGTTATAGAAAAGCCAATGGAGAAAATTTTAGGGTCGGAGAACTTTTTCGTAGTAACTTTGAATTTTCCAACCTAGTCCAGATTTGGACGAAATCGGAGTCATCGAGGTGTAGGGAAATATGGAAACAATCGGGTGATTTAATTATGATTTTGATTACATGAGTAGTTAGATAAGTCATTAAGGAATTCGTACGACTTTACGAAATTAAATTCGGGGGAGTAAAACTCCCAGGATCGATCTTAGCATGAATGAGATTTTTTGAGTGTCATTGGTTAGAAGTGTGTTGTGAAATAGGGCTCTTGGAATTATTAAAATAGCTCACTGTTTCATGCAAGCCGCTTTGGCGCTGGGTTTTGTCGCTCTGGCCAAGCCGCTGTAGCGGGGTGAGGGACGCTGTGGTGGGCCAAACGCGACTTAAAGTCATAAATAAACCCCTAAACGACTTTATTCTGCACTTTTTGATATTTAGATCTAAGGAACAAACCCCAGGCGACTCTTGACAATTTTCCACTATTCTTGAGGCTAAAGGTAAGCTTTTAACTACCCAAATCCATTTTTCGATCCGTAGAACGTAATCTAATGGGTAAATATAGATGGGGAAGGGTTTTGATTTAGAATTTATGGTGGGAACAACCCTAATTAGGATCATGGATATGATCCAGGGTTATTAGAATTGTTAGTAATTCAGGTAATTAGTGATTGTTTATTGATTCCCGTGTTATATTGATTGTTTGTGGACCAAGAACAAGCGGAACGAATCCGGAAAGGGAAAGATCAAGTTTCTTAGGGTTTCAAGCTTGTTTCGAGGTAAGTGATGGTTGTGATTCTATGATTGTGTGATGTATGATTGTTCTTGCTTTATTATGATACATGTATGTATATGAATGTTATATTATTGATCACACTTGTTGTAAATGAGATAGATGAATGATGGTTACCATGAAATCAGGACTTAATTGTATGATCTTGAGGATATACTTGTGATTGTGATTGTGGTGTGTTGAATGGATTGGTTGCCACTGTCACAACCCGAGCTTACACCCTGGACGTGGCCGGCACTCGAGAACCATTGTTGGTCCCCAAGCGAATCCTCATCCTGGCTGACTTCAAGCGAAAGACTAACTCAAACATACAAAGTTTAAAAATTGAATAAAATTCAATAAACTCAACTTTTCAAAACTTTAACTCAAATGAACAACTCTGAATATAAAAATAATATTCTACTCGCCATAAAATAGGTAACTTAAGTCTTTAAAACATTTAGTAAAATGAATAATATAGACTTCTTAACTATACTGACTAACTATGAAGCCTCTAATTGATAAAGATGAAAGTCGGGACAAGACCCACGACATCCTGACTAAGCTGAAAAGTAAATGAAATCCTCCGGAAATAAGTAGGCTCACCATAGAACTAGAACTCTTGTATGTATCAATGAAGCTCTTGTTGATGCTCCTGAATACCTGTGTCTGCATCATGAGAAGATGCAGGCCAAATGGCTCAGTACGTGGAATGTACGAGCATCTAAGGGGAATTCTAAAGCATAACATAAGCTTGAAAAGAATCTGAAAGAAGCTGAAGAACTTACCTGGCTCAACTCAACTCAACATAACTGAACTCATTTCAATATAAAGCAGTTTAAAACAAGTGCAATATAAAGAAAAAG
>NW_006239363.1:429688-429846 GCF_000226075.1 Solanum tuberosum
CATACCATGCTCCCTCTCAAAGTCTACTTGTGCAATGCATGAATGAAGTCTCATACCCCAATTCATACTAAACAGAACCAATTGAGGAACTATGCAAATACTATTGTGGGAGTTTCTCTAACCAACAACCATCACTTAAGAACTATAGTGATGATACA
>NW_006239363.1:430421-432451 GCF_000226075.1 Solanum tuberosum
TACTTCTCATCTCAAGATTGTTCGACTTATAATGTTCATGCGGAATTATGGGCATGAACAATTCAACTCAAGGACTTCATGGGTAATAGGTAATAGTCCCATGATTAGGATTATAATCTCGGAAGGGTTAGGAACTCAATACTTAAGACTTAGGACATGAAGATATTACTTCTCTCATAGATACTCAACTTCTGGAGGTCATGCGAAATTTATGGGCATGAACAACTTGACTCATAGGTCTACATAACATTATGAACTCAAGTATACAACTCTTCTCAGTCTCTTACTTACTTCCTCAGAACTTAGTTCAAATCAATAGTTGATCTCTAAGGGTTCACAATCGAACTCAAAGGGTTTCTTGAACTCTACTATTTACTCTCTCTTGAATCTAAATTATGAATTCAAGAGTTATGATTCATGATATGAAAGATATAGATGATAGTGGAGACTCATGAATACATTCTCCTCACTCTCATGCTCACTTACTTGAGTCTTGGAACAAGTTACTAGAAATTGTAGAAGACTCCACAAAAGGACTCAAAGGGACTTTCTTAGAATGTTCGAAAGAATTCTCAAAACTTAACTCTCAACTCTACCTTGAATTTGAATTATGAATGTTTTATTTAGAAAATATGTTTTGGACTGATTTTAGAGTCGCCACTTAATTTTTAAGAAAAATCAAGAAAAACTGTCGTTTTCAAAAGACTAAAACAGAGATCTAGTGAAAACTTTAAAAGGGTTCGAGGTTCTTATTAACATTTTAGGAAGGCTTTAAAAGCACCTAGAATGTCCACTAATGTGGTTATCCGACGATTAACTATTTGGTTAAAATAATTTTAACTTAACTCAACTTGCAAAATTGAACTATTTTATAGTTGAAACTATTTTAAAGGGGGAAAAGGGGGAATATTAGGATATTACCTAAGTGAAATATTTTTTTGTAAACTTATTTATTTATTTATTTATTAAGTCAAGTGAGAAACGGCTAATTTAGTTAAGTAATTAATTCAAAATGGGTGTCTTTCGGGGATTTGAATATTTTCAACCTTAAGATTAACAACAAATATTAACAAGTAAATAAACATAGTAAAAATAAATAGGGAAAGAGAGTTTGGGCCCAAGTCTGGATCTGTCCGCCTGGGCCAACACTTGGGCCTAATTGGTACTTGTCCTAGACTATTATAAGAAATTTGATTTCCTCTTTGGGCCTTGGACCCCATATTTCCTCTTTGTACCTGTCCTAATAACTAGCAGATAATCACAAAAATAAACAAAATAAAATAAAAGGCTTAGGCCTAATTACAACACAAAACAAAGCTGAAAATTCAAGAAGGACTTTGGGCCCATTTCTACTTCTCATCCTTGCATCTTTGTTTTTAAACACCTGTACGCCGACTCTCAGAAATACAATCTTCAAATTCTCATGGCTAGCCGATTCGAATAAAGGATTGGGCCTCCATGGCCCAATAAGAAAATGCAAGGGTAGAGTCCATGAAGACTCGGGAGAATTTCATATGCAACGAAAAGAAATAAAATTAGCCTCAACATATTCAAACCATAGCCCAAGGGTGGCAACGGAACCGGTAACGGAACTACCGGACCGGGACGTTCCGGAACCGGAACGGAACCGGGCACCACGGGCCGGAACCGAACCGGAACCGGGACGGACCGGAACCGGTAATTCCGGAAAAAAATCCGTGAACCCGTCCCGGACCGGTAACGGACCGGACCGGACCGGACCGGAAACCGGGTCCAACCGTTAAAATTATAATTTTTTTATTAAAATTAAAAAATTAGGAACATTACACTTAAAAAATTATACTTTTAAAGTTTTAAATACAAACTTTCAAACTTTTAAAAGTATAAAAGTTTAAATTTCACAATTTAAAAGTTTGAAAATTTAAAATCAAACTTTAAAACTATAAAAGTTTAAATTTCACCCTTTAAAAGTTTGAAAATTTAAATTTAAATTATAAACTTTAAAACTATAAAACTATAAAAATTTAAATTTCACACTTAAAAGTTTGAAA
>NW_006239363.1:436180-451021 GCF_000226075.1 Solanum tuberosum
AAAAAAAATTGGCCCAACCGGACCGGAACCGGACCGGACCGGGACGGAACCGGGACTAACCGGACCGGGACTAACCGGTAAATTCCGGTTTCCGTCCCGTTACCCCTCCCGGACCGGTATAATACCGGATCTGACCGGTACTATCCGGAACCGAGACGGAACCGGTAACGGACCGGAACGAACCGGAACCGGTACCGGCACCTCCCGGTTCCGTTGCCAGCCTTACCATAGCCTAACGATAATTTATCAATCACAAAATAATATGCACATCAAAGGAAATTAGCACTTAACACCTTAGGTCCAAGAGGATAAAGAATGATGGATTGGATAATTGTGGGGAACGACTGGCAAGTTCGAAGCAGAAGAGGAAGCAATACTGATTATATATATATATATTAAATTGATTTAATCTACACATGTGCCTTATATAGCCTCATTTTGACATTATTTAAACTATTCAAAATATAAAAAGCAGAGAAACTAATGTAGATCAAAATTTGAAACAATTAATTCAACTATAGTGGGTCATTTGAAACTGAGGGCCGATTAATGAAAACACTGCCAACAACTTGATGCACCGAAATATTTAAAACAAAAGCATAGCATATAAATTTAAAGATAATCTATTCGGCTAATCATGGTGGCAAATTTATGTTAAAGAAACATTGTTATGTAGGTTGAAAAGGACAAATGCTACTAATGTGTTTCAGCTAAAATAAAATAGAAAAAAAAAAAGGATTTGCCGGAAGATTGATCTTTTTATCACAATTTATCAAGCAAGGGGGAAGGGATTCAAATTAATTATTCTTAACCAACTAAACTTGATCATAAGAAACTAGTAAGAGACAATACTACTAGCCATAATACCCACAACCACGAAGGAATCGACCTGGACAGCTACTACATTAACATGTAAAGGATCTCATATACTTGCTAAGCCAAACAAGAGTCAAACTACTTGCAGATCTAACAACACTTATTCAACATCGAGACTTCGCCTTAAATCAAACAAACCAAATCTTGAACGGCTAAACCCAAGAGCAAAAGAAGAATAAAACTGAAAGCAAAAATCTAAAACAAATGAAGAAAACGAACTCAAACTATTCCAAACGATCAAGGCGGAGCGTCAAGCAAGAGAAGAAAAAGCTTAAACCAACTCGAAATAAACAATCCCTAACAGACATAACCAATAACAATAACTTAAAGGAAATTCTGTCACATTTAGAGTGCTTCGCCATTTTTCGAATCATATTCGATGATACTATATCGAGGACATGTAACGAACTAGTAACGAAAGAAGAGAATGAGAGTGTTACCTTCTCTGGTGCAGCGACAGGGATGACACGAGCAGAGCTTCTACCACCACAAACGACGACTCGGATGAGCTCACGTGAGTAGAGAAACGAGCAAAAGACTCGATCAACGCCGGAACTCTCACTCCCTCTACTTCTGGAATTTATTTCCTGATGTTTGTATGTGAATTTTAAGCTAGTGGTTTACTGTATTTCCCCTCAGATTTCAGCTAGTCCCTCTCAATAGTTTCTCCAACTATTTTCTCTAACACTAAATTTCCAACTCAAGAATCTGTTCCCTGCCCAAATTTTCAACTCAAAAAAAATACCCCCCCTCCTTACAGTGAATAATCAGAGAATATATAGAAGAAAACTAGGTCTTCTCTTTTTTGGGGGGAAAGGGAAGAAAAAACCCAAAGGATAAGGCCCATTAGGAATTCAAAATCGAAAATCTTTCACCCTTTCGGTGAAGCACCCCTTTTCCGCAGATTCAAACCATTCCGAAAGAGGAAGTAGTGAGAAACGCGTGCTGCTGCCCGGAGAGGGACGTGGAGAAGATGACAAGGAAGGACAGAGTATTGTTGTACTCGTAGACGCCATGAATTACTTTCTGTCTATTTGTGAACGTTGCTGCTGTTTCCGTGAACTCGCCTTCGCGTGGAGAAGACGAGGCGCGTATGGGGTCGGTGGTGTCATTCACGCTTGCTGTTGTTGCTGTATTTTGACGCCATCTATGCTGCTGCTCTTGGTCATGTGTTGTAATCGTGAAAAAGGAATAAGGAAGCTGTTGGGTTCTTTTAGTATTTAGAAAAGTGGGTCGGGTCAGGGTCGGTTGGGTATTTGGTGTTGTATTATTATTATTGTATTGGGTTTGGGATGGGTTTCCGATTTGGGGCTGTTATTGAATGTGTTGGGCTAACTATTTTGTGAGAAGTGGGCTGAACGTACAGGGTCATTTGGTTCTTTTGTTGCTGTTGTAGCTACTGGAAATTGCAAGAGGAGGGCCCAAAAATGGTTTTTTGAGATGGGTCAAGCATAGAGGCAAATTAAATTTATGAGAGTTAGATTAAGCTTCGACTATATAATTTAAATTATAGTCGATCGGAGATTAAAGATGTAGCCAAATTAAGTTAATCGGGGTAAATTTGGCTACTAATTTAAATAAGACGAATCACTATAATTAACTAACGAACTTCTCAATCTTAACGAAATAAATAATTGACTTACTCATAGAATAATTAATTTAAGTACAAACTAATTAATTCGAAAACTAAACTATGAACCAAACTAAAACTAAATTAATAAAAAATACTTAATTTAATCAAATGTAGAACTCCTTTGCTATGATTTTACAAAATATTTATAAGATATACTAAATACATATATAATTATACGAGATATAGTTATTATTCAAAATACTATAAAGATTGATTGAAATTACTTAAAACAACCTTGAAACTAATTTGAATTATATAAAGTTAATTATTCTAAATCGTTCAAAAAATTAAGAAGCTCGAAAGTTAATTCTTATCGAGGAGGGTCAAAATTGGGTGTCAACAATGAATTCAAGGTTATGATCATGTTAGGAATGATTTTAGGTGTTTAGAAGTAGCTTTGAGTATTTAGAATCGAAAGGGAGTGAAGGTGCACTTTAAACGAACTCAAACGAAGCAACTGAAGACAAACTGGATAGGGTAGGCGACCCTGGCGCTCTAAGTGGCGCGGGGCGCCAGTCCCTAAACTTCAGAGGAGGGTTTGGGGTACTCCGGCTGGCGCATCGCGCCAGGCCCCAACCCATAAAATTCGACGAAATTCTTTGCTCGTTTTCTCACCCTAATTTGCCTAGAATCGAACGGTTTCTTCCTCAATCACTTAGAATCAATTACTTAACATACGTACACTCTAATCTACTCAATACAACCCTTAAAACACTCACTTTGATCTCAAGAAATCATCCAAACCCACACCACAGATTTAGAATGAACTTCAAGAACACATATCAATAACTCATAAAGAACTCAAATATTCCGTCACTATATAATGACGGATTTGCGACGGAATAACCATTTTGTTGCAAAATTAACAAATAAATTTTTGTTTTATAATATAGCAACGGATTTGCAACGGAATATTTAATCCATCGCTAAATATTAGCGCGAAAGTTTGGCGCCCAAAATTTCCTACGGATTTAGCAACAAATTAGTTGTGAGAAATTTTATTATTATTTAGTGACGGAATTAGTGATGGAAAAAAGGTCGCTAAATCTTTAAATATATTTTTTATAAAATTATATTATATAGTGACGGAAAAATCCGTCGTTAGAATTTAATTTATATAAATATATTTATTTGGCAGCGACGAATGATACAATCTGTTGCTAAGTCCGTTCCAAAAATTTCTTTATGTCATAATATATTCTAGGGCACAATTTTATTTCAACATTTTCACACTCCATCTCCACCGAACACTCCATCTCCATCTGAGAAATAAGCTCTCAATCTCCATCTCCGGTGATGAAGTGAGCTCTCCGTCTCCATCTCCACTGAACATTCTTCTTCATCTCTCCATCTTCGATCGATGAACTCTCTAGGGTTTTTGTTTAACTCTCGCTTCTTCATCTCTCCATCTTCGATCGATGAACTCTCTACAGTTTGTGTTTAACTCTTGTTTTTCCTCTCTTTTCAGGAGCTCTGCCTTCAAAGTTTCAAGTAAATCTTCCATTAACAAGTAAGTACTCTCCGATCAATGAACTCTCTAGGGTTTAGTTTAGTATTCTATTTTGTTTTGGTGACAATAGTTGTTGTGCAAAAATTAAACCTGATTTATGTGCAATATTTGAAATGGGGTTTCGTGATTTTCTAATTCTCAACTTATTAAGCTCAAAGTATGGTTGAAATTATTTGAAAATAAGAGTTTAGAAGGTTGGGTGTATTGAAAATAGGGTTTTTAAAGAAAAGGTTCATTGATTTTCTGCAGTGTTTGAGGTTCCAGTTTTTAAATTTTCCTTAATTCATTTTCTATTGTTCGATTATTAAGAATGTGAGAGATGTCAGTGATTGTGCTAAGGAGATGTATAGGTTGGACAAAGAATACTGGGTGAGGTGATTAGACTGTACATGGCGTACAATCGAGTCAGTTTTTCGGGGACATGACGCACCATAGATAGGAGGTTTTGGAGGTTAGGTATTCGAGTGTTGTCTCTGTGAATTCCAATAGCATTAGCTCTAATCTTGTGGTATCTTATCCTTCGATTTCTATTAGTACCCGTTGTTCTTTGCTTCGATTATTGCATTTTTTGAATGCTAGGTAATGATTTCTTAAGGGAATGGTGAGGGGTAATGTGATTAGATCAACCAGTTCAAAAGTTATAGGAGGAGTAATCTGATTTAAAGGATTTTGTTAGTTTATTCTTTTAAATTATAGCTCTATTACTGCAAAAGTTTATGCAATGTATACTCGAACTTTAGGAACATGTGGTTCATTACCAAGTTTATTTTTTGCGAATAGTTAATTTAGACAATCAAAACTACTAACTAGTCTAATTGACTTTTGTGATCTTAATTTGAATAAAGTATGGAACTTTTCAAAGAAAACTTTCCAATATTCATTCAATCTCATATTGTAGCAATGAATGAATGATGGTTTCAAGATCATTTGCTGTTTTCTTTGGTGAGGAAAAAAAGGGATAGAAAATGCTTGCTATCAATTATCAATTGTATGTAATTATCATGATTATTGTACGGTAAATGTATTGTATACTGCAAATTTTGGAGTAAAGATCTTGATATTTTGTGTATACTTGTGGTAATCAAAAAGTGAGGAGGCTGCAAAACAGGCATTGATATACAGTTACAAGCATGCAACTATTTGGAATCTTTTTTTTCTTTTGTTTTTTAGATAAGACATTTAAAAGAATAGTTGCTTTTTCTGCAGCTTGATAATGCTATAATATAACTGTAAGAAGTGGAATTGTACTCTGAAGTTACGTATTTGAATCAACTTACATTGTCACCATTTCTTCATAATTGCAATCCAACAAGACAAGTAAGTGGGAACTAACCAAGAAATATAACTGTTGCTTGTTGTGCCTCGTGACACCAATCTTACGAGAAACAAATTTGCAGAATGTAGTTACTAATTCTTTGTGTACAGCTTCTAATAGAAGTCCATGGTTCTTTTAATAATTTGTTCCTTAATTAATATGATCTGTTATGATAGAAGTCAATGATAGCTATTACACTCTTGTAGTTACATGCATCAATTTTTTCTCTTTATCAACAAGATTTTCAGCGGCAATTTTAATACTTCAACACACTTTCACTTTATTGAAAAGTATTTCACTGATCAGGTAGCTGAACTTGATTTTGTACTAGTGATAACTGTTTCATTCTAATTTTTGTTGTTGCAATAGTTCTCATTATTATGGGTTATGCTTAATTTGTTGTTTCTCTCTGATTTGGTCTAACAACACAATTATATTGTATATAGGTATGGCTCGAGGAAGAGGTCGTGGCAAGTCCTCAAGTAGAAGTAATCCAGCTATTCGTGTAAGCATGCCAACTATTTTCGTGCCCACTATAGTATCTTCTCAACAAGGTGGTACCCCAACTATTCAAACGTCAGCTCAAAATACTACCCCAATCATCTCTGAGACATCACCAGTTGCACCAAATCAAAGCAACACAATAGGTCAGGGTCCAGCTCAAAATACTACCCCAACCATCTCTAAGACACCACCATCTGCACCAAATCAAAGCAACTCAGTAGGTCATAGCAACACAATTCCTGAAGGCGATTCCAGTAGTAACCATTCACCGGACCCGTTATTTTTCTAACTTCTGCAGGGTTAGTCCGTTCTTTTACTTTTATCCTTATAACCTTTATCTACCTACGTTCTCTGTTCCAACTGTTGTTTTAAGTAGTCAACAATACTAGTATATAGACATACACGTCATAAACATGAAATGCCAAGAAAGAAAAGAACTTAAGAAATATTGTATCATAGAGTAGTTACTGTCAACATAGATAGAAGATGTATTTTTTTCAAATTTCTCTTAGTGTATTTGAGAATTCACTTTCTATTTGTAAAGATCTGATCTTTTCAGTACAATCAGTCTTGGAAATGTCCAAATTCTCTATATCCTCACTCACTTTGCACACAAGATCTGATCTTTGCACACACATTTCTGTTTATACCGATTTTAACAGGAAGAAAATGGTATATATTTTTTTTCACTTTATTTTCTGCAAGTTTTTAGGTGATAAAAAGTTGTTGAAAGCTTTGTGAAGGATTAGAGAATCAGCAGCCAGATATAATTTGAGTATTCTTTTTGTTAGAACTTATAGATATAGTTTGAGATACTTATATTACTTTTGATTTAATGATAACCAATCAAATAATGTCTTTAAATGTATACAGATTGGAACCTTCTAAAACATGCTCGAGTTTCATATCTAAGTCTTTCAGAAATGATGTTGATTCCAATGGAATTAGTTGGAAAAGTGTCTCAAATGATGTAAGAGATGGTTATTTTGGAGAATTCAAGGTTTAACTTTTAGTCGTAAGTGAGTTTACAAAGTGTATTCACAATTATAGATATGATATAAATGTATTACTTTTAATCTTTTTTCAAAAATAATTCTATTAGGATGTTTCCGTTAGTGAAAGTGAAGTAAAGAGACACTGGTAGGCTAAGGCGGCAGTAAACTACAGGAATTTCATTTCAAAAATAAAAGGAGAAGGAGTTAGGCCAGGTTTTGTACCTGAGCATGTATGGGAAAGATGGATGGAACTTTGGGGAAGTGATGATTGTATTAAGAAGTCAGAAATAAATGCAAAGAACCGTCGTGGCGGCCATGAAACTGCGGCAGGGACTCACACAGTCGGCTCTATCTCAATGGGAGAATAACGCAAAAGACATGTAAGTACATATTTCACGAACTATACAAGTAAAAATTTTACTTTCTCTACGCTTGTATCTAAACATATTACTCAACAAATATGATTGTATCTATAAATTAAAGTGATTTTCTTTTGTATAGGCTGTTGAAAAGGGTCGAGATCCAACACCAAGAAAGTTACATTTACACATCCATACACATGGTCATGATGGAAAGTCTTTTGTTGATGAGCGTTCTCGCATTGTTCATGTAAGTTCAAAATCTTTAAAATAGGGAACTTGGCTGAAAATGAAAAGACACAGTTAATGTTGGTTGCTATGGCATTGCAGCCTATATGATTCACCAACTATTACAACTTTTCTTTCTCTTTATTGTGTAATATTTGTTGGTTGTTGGTTGCTGGTTACTGGTATGAGTATGACTACTGGTTGTTGGTATGAGTGTTAATGTTGGCTTGTATTGTATTCAGTTTGTCTCTAGCTTGTGCTATTTTGGCTTTTGATTGTGTCTTTGCTCTAGTATATCTTCAAAATTCATTTCTTTGGATTCTGTCTTTGCACTAGTTGGTCTTCTTGGAAAACTATCCTAGAGTTCTTGTTCACATGTTGGTCATTCTAGAATAAACTTTTATTTTGGAGGAAGCATCTCTTCACAATATTTTGTAATTCAATGGCAACTGTCTTCATGGAATGGAATGGCAACTGTCTTCATGTTATCTAGATAAAGCATCAGCTCAGACCCCTTCTTGTATTGAACCTCATAGTCCAACCCCAATAGTTTTGGCAGCCCTTTTGTTGAACAACAACAGTTACACTTTGGTCTCAAATTCATTAGTCTAGGCCAATTCAACATTTGCTTGGACCTTTTCTGGATCAGTTGACACCCATTTAACAGTAACTACACTTGGATCTCTTAGCAAAAAGTAACTCAACCTGATAATAGCTTTTGTTTACATTGTTTATATAAAGCTAATAGTCGCCTTGGTTACTGGTTTATTCCTTTCAGTAGTTGAGCCTAAGTCTAACTACTGAATGTTTGGAGTTTCAAGCATTATGCATGATCAAGTAATCACTTAGCTTTTGCTTCAAAGAGTCAAGTACAATAGGTAGGTTGAATGGTAGTTCATACATTTCCTTGTTTTGATACTTATTTGTAACTACCGAACCTTCCTCTCAAAAAATACATAAGCACATAACCAAGAGACAACAGATCGTCTATTCTGGCTTAGCTTTTGCTTCAAAGAGTCAAGTACAATAGGTAGGTTGAATGGTAGTTCATACATTTCCTTGTTTTGATACTTATTTTTCTTATTTTGTCCATCTATGCTATACAACTGTGATGAGTCCGTTTCGACTCTCTCTTTCTTTCCTTTTTTCCCTACATATTCTCTGTTGGGCTGCATATTCCCTTACATATTATTGATCAACTGCACATATTATTATATTGTAGAAACTTCTTATGTAGTTATGAATTGTTAAGGCTTGAAATTTGAAGGCTCAATTTGTACATTAATGCTAAGGCTTAAAAGGTTATGCATGTTTTTGTATTGTCCTTCAAAATATATTTTGTTCCCAATGTTTAATGCTTTCATTTTTCCTCAACTTATTACAGGAAAATATGAAGAAATATTGCAGGAAAAAACAGTGTCTCAAATTGATATTGATCAATGTGAAGCATATTATCAAGCTGTGGGGGGAGAAAAGAAGAGAAGAATATACGGTCTTTGTTCTGAAGCAAAAAGTTACTACGGGCAGAAAATTTGTGCCTCATCATCAGTACTTCCTTCAATTTCTCAATCAACACCGATAACAAATATGGATGAGTTTGTAAAGCAAATACTTCCTGCACTTACTAATCACTTTCTTCTTGTTGATATTGAGAGGATTGACAACCCATCAACTGTGACACCCTTAGTGCCTCCTTCAGCTAATACTAATGAGGATAAGGTTGATCCTTAGTTTCACGTGACAATCGTATCCCTTTTTTTAAAATTGTCTGCTTTTTTGGAAAGTACAAATTCTGCAGTAACAATATTTGATGAATGTAGGTTCTTTTAAGAACAATTGATATATTGTTTTGGATGTTTTGAATAGAAAATATGCAATTTCGATATTCTATATATTTTGAACCATCTATGATATTATTATATATGTTGATTATTTTTGGGGTATTTAGCAATTTAATTTAAATTATATCAGCAACGTATATTTAAAACAAAATAAATCAAATTTACAAGAAAAAAACTTAGCAACAAATATAGCGACTATTTTGTCGTTGCTACATAAAGAAATGCTGGAGACGGATTAGCGACAAAAAAATTTGCGACGAAATATGTTGCGACGGATTAGCAACAAAAAATCTGTCACGAATTAATCAAAAATGACGAAATGAATTATGCAATTAGCAACAAACAATGTAAATATAATGACGGATTATTCCGTCGCTAACAAGTGGTGACAGGTATATTTCGTCTCTAAGACGTCGCTAAACTTGTGACCGAACACTTTTTTCGTCACTAAGAGATTATCAACGAGCGATATAGTAGCAGTCAATAATCTGTCGCTAATCCGTCACTAAACCTATTTAGCGATGGAATATCATAGATTAGCGACAAATTTCATCCGTCGGTAAACGCTGATTTTTTTGTAGCGTCTCCTCTTTTCTCTTCTTGAACTCTCAACTAAAACCCTAGGCATATTTTAGGATTATAAAACTGAGCCTAATCATATTAGACCCCTAAAAGTATTACTAAAAATGAATTAAATCTGATTGGATAAGGAAAAGGACCAAAATTACCCCTCTAAAAATCCGGTTTTTGACTTTCCTTATCTAGACAAGCCAACTTCGAATGGACATATCTCCCTCATACGAACTCGAAACTGAGCAAACTCAATGGCGTTAGAAAGATAATTATCTAGTGACCTTAACACTCAAGAAATTTTAAATTCCTTGCAAAAATCTCACTCACTACGAAGAACGGTTCGAGTCTTAACTCAAAAAATTTCTAGGGTGTTACAGCCACGTTCCGACATAACTAACTTGGATCGGTTGCCATGTTCCGACATAATCATTGGATCGGGTACCACATTCTGGTATGCTAACTGTTTGGGTTTGGGTTCCATGAGTGGACCAATGACTTGTCATAATTGTGTATCTTGAAAATGTGAAGTTGTTCGTTGTTCATAAATGTTGATAATATTGTATATGTTCGATATATGCATGTGATTATATTGTTGTATTGACTAATGTATGTTACACTTAGTGGAATAGCCGCGTGATCCTTCCAGTACACTGTGGTTGTGTACTGATACTGCACTTTCTCTTATTTTTGTTGAGTACAAGGCATTTTCAAGCGGCTATTGACAGACCTCGCTTAGAAGATCAGTGACCATTTTTTAACTCAAGGGTGTGTTTAGTACAGGGCATCTTCAAGCGGCTACTGACAGACCTCACTTAGAAGATCAGTGATCGTGTTCGAATTAAAGGGTGAGCTAGTTCTTTCGGGCTGCCATGAGTTCTCTTTCGTCTGAGTCCACCATTTTGGACTTAGACTTTTCTAGTTAATTGATTAGTTCATTAGTTGGGGTTGTATCCCTTCTTGTTTAGACTTGTTGAACTTTAGATGTTTTGGTACATTGACTTTCAGGTTCTAGGTTATTTCTTCCGCATTGTTTAGTTCGTTGTTAGACTTTTGTTGGAGTTTATTGGACTCCCTAATTCTTTCCTTAGTATTTAATTTGCTTCCGTAACTTAAATTCTTTAGTTTTTGGTTTAGTTGTTTGGTTTGGTTTGTAGTAGTGGTTCTCCCACCGGAGGGTTAGTATGGGTGTCAATCACGACGATCTGGGTAGTGACACACAGTCTATCCCAAATTTAGCCGCAACATTATCATTAAAAGGTAACTTACTTTTCAAAAATGTCCACATTAAGAAAGACATTTTAAAAGGTAAATGCTTATGCCAACTCTTCTTTAAGAAATAAAAAATCTCATTTTTTCTGTCTAATATGTTTCCAGGCAGATGCAGTAGAGAGAATGCCATTACTGTTAGGCGTTCAAATAGGAGTATCAGAGATTTCGGGTTTGAGTCCCTCAGGTACGAAGTTGTTTTTGCTAGGGAACGTTTTACCCTCTAATATGAGACTTTCCGATGAATTTAGATTTAGTCGATTCAAATGTATATATCAAACACCGAATAAAAAACTAAAGAAAAAATCACAATATATGTACTTGAATATTTTGAGGTAAAAGTCCATATTACCCTATTCAAACTGTAACCAACTTTTTGTAGAATAGGGCATGAGGGGACAAGCCAAACCCAAAACGCGCAACATGACTATGATGATGGCAATTCCATTAAAAAAAACTCTCCTTTATGATTTTTTTAAAAATATTTTCAGTTTCAATTTATGTGAATTAATTTAATTTGGTACGAAATGCAAGAAACAAAGAAAGACGATCGAAATTTGTGGCTTGAATAAGCCATAAATATTTGTATCTATAAATAATTTCACTAAGGTAAAATGAACATTTTAAAATTAAATTGTTACTAAATATAGAAATATGTCATTCTTTTTTGAATTAGCTAAAAAAAGTAAGTCATATAAATTGAGATTGAGAAAACAATTTAGGAATATTTATATCTCGTGACTCAACTTTTAAGTGTGTACCCGATTGTTTTATTTTATTAATTTTAACAAATTAATTTTACTTACTATTCTGCAAATTAAAACAGAAATAGAAAGGAAAAATAGAAATCATAGAGGTTGTGGAGATGAAGAAGAAAGAGGAAAGGAGTTGATTGCTCATATAGATAGTCTTCAACTTTGAGTAATTGATCATTAAAACAATCAATTAATTTTTACCTTTTAGAAGTCACTTTACTTCACCTAATTTTATATTTTTGGGTGAAATTTAATGACTAGGCAAGTTTAAATTTTTAAGAAAAAAACTAATTAAAACATTAATTAGGCATCTAGATCAATTTAGAGTCCAACCGAACGTTATTATTTTTATTAAAAAATTGAGAAGTGAATACAAAAATTAAATATATGAAGATGGTCATTAAAACTAGGGAAAGAAAATAAAATATTTTTTAAAGAAATAAAAGATAAGCACTAACTTTAATGATTAATTATCCAACATATTAAATGATTAATCAAAAGACGTACGCAGATTATTTGGGAAAATTGTGGGTCCCAAGTAAGATTCGGATACCTTCTTTTCATTTTTTCAAGTGCATATTTAGATAAGTGACACTTGTTATATTTATAATTTAAAAATCTAGATTAAATTAATTTAACAAGCCTCTTAATCATGGTTAAAGAACAAATTAGGAAAGCACTCACCAACTTTGATAAGAAAATTTTCATCTTCCACTAATTTTGATTCCTCATTCATATCATCAATTTAATTATATTTTCTGATTTCTTGTTGATATAATTTTAATTTTATTTAAAAATTTAATCAATTGAAATTAAGAATATCCTTAATAAAGAAATACATAGAAGATAAAATACAAAAAATAACTCGAGATAATCTCTAAAAATTTAATATTAAAAAACATTTTAGATGATATTTTCTAAATTAATTTTAACATATACCATTGTTTATTTTAATTGAAATCTTGTAAACTATCTTTGACAAGATAGAAAAATCTAAGTATTTTTTATTTAGTAAAAAGATAAATATTTGACAAATAAATTATGTCAAAAATGAAAAAAAAAATGGAGAGGAAAGAAGATATTGTATAATAGTAATTGTAAAATATTTTAGAATGTTTTCTGTTTTTAAAAAAAAATAAAGTTTGTCTCCTCTTTTTTTCTTAATTATTTTGCTTCATTTTTTGGTCAGATATAAAAAATTTAAAAGAAAAACGAAGGATATTTTTAAGTTTAGATTAGGAAAATGATATTAATGCAGACGTAAAACATATATCATAAAAATAACGATATTAGTGAGGAGCCAAAATTAGTGAAAGATGATATTTTTCTTATTAAAGCTGGTGAGTTTTTTTTCTAATTTATCTTTTAATTGTGGTTAAGAGGCTTATTAAATTAATTTAATCTAAATCTTTAAATTATAAATATGACAATTGACAAGTGTCACTTATCTAAATATGCACTTGAGAAAATGGAGAGAAGATGTAGTGGAGATGAGCCAACTTACACAAATTACACTAGTTTAGAAGCTAATTACTTAGTTACACTCTAGTTTTCAATATTATGTATCTTACCAAATTTTGGTGCCACTAGATACGTTCACATACATGCATATCGATTATGTGGGGGCATATTTAAGTGTAATTTGTTCTAAATACATTGTATCCAACCAGATTCGCATTTTTAGAGATACATAACAAATCTCACTGGCCTCTATCCCATCTCGCCACTCTTCCATGTATTACTCCCTATACATGTATCTAGTTTGTATCTAGTGTAATTCACATGTATATGAGATACATATGAATCTCGCTCATTTTTCTCCATATTTTTGTATATCTGGTAGCAAAATACATGTCTCTAAGTGTAAGATACATAGGAAACTCTTAATTAGTGATAAGATACATAATATTTTGAAAATATAAATAATAATAATATATATAATAGTGAAGTATGTCTAATTATATTATTTATCAAAAAAATAAATAATAACAATCTCACAGAACTATTTTTTTTGAGTTTGTAATGGATATTGACAAGAACAAACCAAGCACTGCCAAGTACATTAAACAAATAATATAATCAAGGACGGATTTACCTTATGTTAAGGGGTGTCATGGGACACTGCTTGATCGGAAATTTTTATTAAATACTTTTACCTAATTAAAAAACAAAATCAGAAAATTGATTAAATGTAATAAAGTGACACTGCTTAACATAAATAGGGGAATAGTTCAAGTGGTTTGGCGCCTTGATTGTTTGTTAGAACTAGTATACGTACCCGCGCGTCGCGAGAATATTTGAAAATGAATAAGTTTTTAATTTAAAAATAATTCATATGAATTATTATTGAGTATTAAAATTGCAGGTGCAATCATATATAATGTTTTGATTTTATATTAATAGTTGATGCTAATAAAACTTTATCCTTTAAAGAGATCACACATTTTTCTAACAACTTCTATTTTTCATTGTATAATGAAAATTAATAATAACATATGTGGTGTGTGTTAGATTGATATTTGTGGTAATTAATTAAATTTAAAATTTATAGATCAGATTTGAATTTAGCATTAAAAATAATAACTCTAATTTTAGTAAAAATATTAATATAATTTGCAAAATATATTGCAACCTATTAGCACACTTCTCTCTAGTTCAAACTTGTAACGTAAAATAATTTTCATTTAATTAAACAAATATAAATTCATAAAATAAGGATACACAAAATCAAATTATTATTCAAATTTTAAAAACTTAGACGTTCGGATACTAATTTGGATAACTACCATTTTAAAAAAATAAATTTAAAAAGGAGACCTCAGAAGTAGTTAAGTTCTTTTTATTTTTATTTATTTTTCCAAAACCGTATTGTTTTTTTTAGTGTTTACCCTTTTTATTTTATTGTCAATTGTTAATTAATTTAATTCATAAATTCTACATATTATTTTATATGCAGATTATTTTGTTTTAATAAAGAAAATGCAAA
>NW_006239363.1:451095-451361 GCF_000226075.1 Solanum tuberosum
TTTTTTCTTTTTAAACTGATTTTTTTAATTTGCTTCCTATATTTATATAATGCAAACATTAAAGAAAATAGGATAGTAATTCCTGTTTTTAGAAATCTTTTTGACAAATAGTATAAAATTAATTTGAAAATTATAATTAGCTTTAAAATTATTTAGGAGTTTGTAATTTTATTTTATTTTTGTTAAATTTTGATCTAATAATTACAATAATTGGAATTACAATAATTTTTTTTAATGTTATATAATTCAAACCAAAAAATTTAGTA
>NW_006239363.1:451461-452064 GCF_000226075.1 Solanum tuberosum
ATTTGCGCTCATGGATCTTAAGCTGCCTTGACGCATAAGCAATAACCCGGCCCTGCTACATGAATACACAACCCAAACCAACACCGGCTGCGTCACAATACACTGTAAAGCCCTCGCCCTCAACTGGAAGAGTCAATATAGGAGCAGTGGTCAATAGCTCCTTGAGCCTCAAAAAGCTCGCTTCACACTCCTCTGACCAAACAAAGGGAACATCAACACGAGTCAACTGAGTCGACGGGGCTGCAATAGTAGAAAAGCCCTCAACAAAGCGTCTGTAGTAACTCGCTAACCCGACGAAGCTACGAACCTCAGTAACAAAAGTGGGCCTGTGCTAATAACGAATAGCCTTAATATTCGCCGGATCAACCCTAATACCCTCCTTAGACACCACGTGCCCCAAGAAGGCTATGAACTCAAGCCAAAACTCGGTCTTTGAGAACTCGGCATAAAGCCGCTGATCTCTCAAAGTCTGGAGCACTATCCTCAAATGCTGCTCATGCTCACACCGGCTTCGCGAGTATACCAGTATGTCATCAATGAAGACAATGACAAATAAATCAAGGTATGGCCTGAACACACGTGTCATCAAGTCCATGAAAGCAG
>NW_006239363.1:452626-453862 GCF_000226075.1 Solanum tuberosum
GCACCTCTGCCCGATGCATCTGGTCTACCACCTAACCTGCCTCCCCGAGCTCTGACTCTGGTACCCTGTCGGCTGTCTCGACGACCTTGTTCCTGACCACCACCTCTAGCTAGAGGGGGCACTGCTCAAACTGGTCTAGGTATAAGGGGAGCTGGTACAATCGGTCCTCGCCCTCGTCGGGGGCTCTCTCTGGATCAATGGTCAAGCACACCGCAATCAAAACACCCTGAAGCTAAATGCTCTGAAGTAACCCGACCGCGATAAGAAGGGAGGGACTCTGATCCCCTCGAACTCTAGCCCGTACTAGGACCACCCTGGTGATACTGGCCTCCATCAGAAGAAGGTAATGCCGCCTGAACGGGACGACTGGACTGACCCTGCTGGAACCTCTAGCGGGGCCTATCATAGGAGTCTTTCCCTCTGTTCTGGGACCCTCTGTAGCTGCCCTGGTAGCGTGCCCTCTTATCGCTGCCCCCTTGGGCCTCGCAATGAATATGCTCCATGGATCGGGCATTGTCAACTACATCAAGAAATGAACGTCCGGCAGAAACTAAATGCTCTGTGTCGACCCTCAGACGGTATCGCAGCCCACGTACAAAACAACGAACTATCTCCTCCTCCGTGGGAAGGATCATGGTAGCATGTCGAGATAACTCATGGAACCTCGTCTCGTACTCTGAGACGGTCATAGGGCCCTCTCCAATCTGGAGAACTGATAACGAAGCCTATCCCTAACGCTACGTGGTATGAACCGGGCTAAGAAAGCCTCTGAGAACTCACTCCAAGATACAGGAGGCGATCCAACTGGCCTGGACTCTCGATACGAGCGCCACCACTGCCTGGCTAACCCACGAAACTGATGAGCAGTGAAATCGGCTCCTCTCGACTCCAAGAGGCCTAATGACTGTAGCTGCTCCTGACAAGTGAGCTGGAACTCGTAGGCATCCTCCGCCATCGCCCTTGAGAATATCGGCGTTGCCAACCTCTAGAATACCCCGATCATCTTCTTTTCGCGCAGTGGCATCTCCCCGTCCTTTAAGTCTGACACGCCAGCCACATGAACTGGTGGCGGCGGAACCTCTGGTGCCGGTGCGGCAGGCTGACCCTGCGGCGCTGGAGCTGGTGCTGCTGGGACTGGTGCTGGGGCTGGGGCTGGTGCCTATGGTGCTTGTCGTATCTCCCCAATAGCTGCTAGTATCTGAGTCAGCAAAGCATGAAGATCAGGAGCTGCAGCTG
>NW_006239363.1:453902-456728 GCF_000226075.1 Solanum tuberosum
ACATATGCTGCCTGAGGCTCCTCCTCCCTATCGCGGGCTGGTGCTACGGCACTGCCTCGACATCGGGGTCGGCGTCTACCCCAAGCTGAGGCTCTGCCTGCAGACCCGGGTGCGCCACCCCTGGCCGCGCCACCTCGCGGGCGAGCCATCCTGTGAAAGAGTGAAACAAGTGAGATTTCCAGAAACCAATAAGACACACGATACACGAAAACGAAACAAAAGACAGTGAAGCAAGTGAGATTTCCAGAAACCATTAAGACACACGCTGCACGAAAGCGAAACAAAAGAGGAAATTTTCCTAAGGACATCCTGTAGCCTCCCGAAGATAAGTTACGGACGTCTCCGCACCGATCCGCAGGACTCTACTAGACGTTAGCTCTGTACAAGTGAGACCGATAAACCTGGGGCTCTGATACCAACTTGTCACGACCCGATTTCTCAAGTCATGATGGCACCTACTATAACCCACCAGTAGGTAAGCCAACCCGTAACCCGGAACAACACGTAATGGGTCTGAGGGTAGAAACTAAACAAGAGTAGGCAAATAACAATATACACAGGCGGAAGCAAACCAAAACATAAATACAAATAAAGATCCCTCCCTGAACCTGGAAGTCACTAGTACAGAGCTACTAACAAAATGAGTACAAGTCCCAAAACTGGACAACTGAGACTGGACTGTCTCGAAAGGTAAAAGATAAGTCTATATATACAGATGGAGACTGAAATAGTACAAAACGTCGTGTGCTCACTCCCGTCTCCGGATCAGTCTGCTCCAAGCTCGATCAACGCTGGCTACTAGTGCCCGGACCTGCATCACGAAATAGATGCAGAGCGTAGCATGAGTACCAAAACAACCGGTACCCAGTAGGCATCATAGGCCGACTGAACTTGAAAAGTAAAGGCAATATGAAAAGAAGGAATAACACAAACCGAAGTCAAGAACTAAAATCCAACTAACAAGGGAATGCACACGAGTGTACAAAGAACTAACTAAAGTAATCTATAAGCTAACTACACCTAACTGGGCCCCCATAAGCCCAGAAGGTACACTCGTGCGCAAGTTAAATAAAAACCCAAACGGACCCCCATAAGCACGACGAGTACACAAAATAACTATAACTAAAGAGAATTGCATAAAAGAACCCAAGAACGAAGAACACGAATCAGAACCTTAACCCTAATTAGTAAAATCTGACAGTACGGAGGCCGGACTTCGAACCGGATGCTCACCAGAAGTACCCAAGTAACCAATCACAGGTAACAAGTATAAGAGGCCGGAACTCTAACAGGATGCTCTATATAGGTATCTGAGCAATAGAGGCCGGACCTTAAACCGGATGCTCTATATAAGTATCTGGGGGATAGAGGCCGGAACTCTAACCGGATGCTCTATAAAGGTGCCAATGTAGCTGTTGAAAGAGTCCCAATCGATCCATACTCAGAAATGTCCGTGGAACGCCGTCCGTACTTAGCTAATCAATGTAAGTCCTTGGAACCAAATTGAAAATCAAATTCAAACCGCGAAGTAGAACTAGTGTCGCCGATGTAACTCGTGAAACCGTAACATCGGGGAAAATAAGGATAACTATAGTCGGTGAAAGAGTATCGCCTAACTAAGGCCTAAACTATCAGACTCAAGTCTGCTACACCAGTCCACAGGGATCTAAGCCGGCCGGGCGACGTCGAAGCAAAACTAAGGCCTATTGGATCCGAATAATGTATTTCTGAGGCAAACCCTAGTCAAACCTAAACTAAGGTCCAACATTCTTCGAATAAAAAATAATTAAGCATGCAAGCACTCCACATAGCGAGGAGGGTCCGTTAATAACACAAAGCATGCTCACAGTTACCCGATAATTCCCGAAATAGGCCGAAAACATGATTTCTTAACACCTATGTAGGCTTCAATAACTACCCAACCCAAATCCCAACTAATCAACATGCATTCACATTCTCGAGCTCAATCTAAGAGAGGGAAAACCGTAGCCTACTTGTAGGCCAATCACACGCGCTCCAAAATCACTTCTCCGGAGCTTTCCCTTTCCGAACGTCCTCAAAACGCTGCCCCGCTATCAAAAATAGAATCACATCGTTATTACAGTCGTTTAGACACCAAAATCACAACAAACGGAGACTGATCAATGTTGGAGTAAAAACGGGAATCGTGGGACCCGCACCGAACTGTCCGAATTTGACTCTGTCAACACACCCTAAACAGCACCCCAAACTTGTGGTCCAAAATGGAACACAATTCGGGGATCAAAACACATCAACACCCAACAAGCAAGAAAGCCACACTTATATCAACTTAAAGAAAACATTGCAGCAGCCTAAACTTTAAATTAACGACAATCAAAAAGTTCCCAACACTCCTTGAACACTCTAAGACGAAGACACGATAATTTTCAAGACATGGGACTTTGAATCACCCAATTCCGAGCTAAAATGAGTGAGATATGATCAAAACAATAATGTCAAAAACCACAGCTCGAAAAAGGGTTCTGCAGTCAAGTTAATTGCGAAATTTACCTCAAACGGAGATCCCAAATCACTATCCGGGATCACCAACGCGTTGTCCTCGAAAAATCTCACAACTTTGCCTTTTGAATCGCCCAAATCGGTTGAGAGATGAGAGAGTTATGAGGGTTTGAAGTTTTGGAAAATATGTTGCTGTTTTTCTGCATTTATTGCAGAAAATCTGCAATTTCCCAAAAACTAAAAACTCCGATGGGGTGCTCCGAACTCGTTCGGAACCCCTTGCACGCAAATGAGATATGCAATCATACGAAATTGGATATTCCAGACTCAACGGCGCAGTCGAAA
>NW_006239363.1:456828-458069 GCF_000226075.1 Solanum tuberosum
TTTCATTTGAGATTATATTGACTTTCTATTATTTAAATCGAAGATGACCATCATTGATTTGATTATAGTTTAGAAATGTGGATATATAGCTTGTGAAGATATTTGAAACGTACCATTATATTTAGATCATATTGTGTTTGTACGTGTTTCTAGAATGTTTAATTATATTTTCATAATTTAGCTAAATTTTCAATTTATTAAATATATTGTAAAATGATATTATTGATGTGTGGATACAAAACTTAGATGTTCCGCACTTTTAACCAATTTATTTAACATTTCTCTTTCTCTATGTTCTCGATTTGATAATTCATTTGTTGTCGTATGTCGTAATATGGAAAAAATAGAACTCAAACCAAAAATCAAAATGGAAGAATGAAAAAAATGTAAAAGTCATAAAGAACCACAAGATTGAATTAGATTCAAATTTTAATGAAGACAAAAATATTAGGTAATTCTTTTTAATCTGTATAAATTTAGACAGATTGAGTTACTTGATATCTATATTGATGATATCGTGAGAGATACCTCATAAAGTATTCAAAGGGTAACCAAGTCATCCAGAATATGAACATTTAAAAAGGATAATTTTTTTTTTGAAAATTAAGGAAGAAGCAAACAATAGGTCATGACCATTATATTGGTACTACTTGCTAGTAGGGGTGTACATGACCGGGTTGATTCGGGTTTTTCAAATATCAAACCAAATCATTTGTGTAAAATTTTTAAATTTATAAACCAAACCAAATTAATAAAATTAGGATTTTTTCGGGTTTTTAAACCTCGGGTTGGTTCGGGTTTTTCAAATACCAAACCAAACCTGACACACCCCAAAACCAGATGTGATGTCACGTGCCCAAACCCCACCGGACACGTCAGCCTAACACCCAAAAACCCGACGATACAGAATTTATAAAATAAGAATAAGATAGAAAGATAAGCGAAAGTCTTTAAATAAACTCAACATAACCCCAGAATTGGTTGTCACATGTACAAACCTCTAATACAGAATCTGAATAAAATATACAAGTCTCTTAGTAAAGTTCTAGAATAGAACAGAACAGTAAATATAGATAACTTGAGGGCACGTCTGGAATGAACCGCTACCTCTCAAGTAAGTCTGGAAGCTCTAATCTGAAGATGAGTTATAAGCCGGATCTGATAGAACTGTCAACCTACACAACTGTGTAGAAGCAAGGGGGAGTACCAAAAGCAAAAGGTACTCGCAAGTAACACTAAAC
>NW_006239363.1:459726-477901 GCF_000226075.1 Solanum tuberosum
CTTACCCCGAATGCTCTATAATAGTATTTGGGCAATAGAGGCCGAAACTCTAATCGGATGCTCTATAAAGGTGCCAATGTAGCTGCTGAAAGAGTCCTAATCGATCCACACTCATAAATATCCGTGGAACGCCATCCATACTTAGCCAATCAATGTAACTCCTTAGAACCAAATCAAAAATCGAATTCAAATCACAAGTAGAACTAGTGTCGCCGATGTAACTCGTGAAGCCGTAACATCGGGGAAAATAAGGATAACTATAGTCGGAGAAAGAGTATCGCCTAAATAAGGCCCAAACTATCAGACTCAAGTCTGCTACACCAGTCTACAGGGATCTAAGTTGGCCGAGCGACGTCGGGGTAAAACTAAGGCCTATCGAATCCAAATAATGTATTTTTAAGGTAAGCCCTAGTCAAACCTAAACTAAGGCCCAACATGCTTCAAATAAACAATAATTAAGCATGCAAGCACTCCACATAGCGAGGAGGGTCCGTTAATAACACAAAGCATGCTCACAGTTACCCGATAATTCCCGAAATAGGCCGAAAACATGATTTCTAATCACCTATGCATGATTCAATAACTACCCAACCCAAATCCCAACTAATCAACATGCATTCACATTCTCGAGCTCAATCTAAGAGAGGGAAAACCGTAGCCTACCTGTAGGCCAATCACACGCGCTCCAAAATCACTTCTCCGGAGATTTCCCTTTCCGAACGTCCTCAAAACGCTGCCCCGCTATCAAAAATAGAATCATAACGTTATTACAGTCGTTTAGACACCAAAATCACAACAAACGGAGACAAATCAATTTTGTAGTCAAAATGGGAAATGTGGGACCCGCACCGAACTATCCGAATTTGACTCCGTCAAGACACCCTAAACAGCACTCCAAACTTGTGGTCCAAAATGAAACACAATTTGGGGATCAAAACGCATCAACACCCAACAAGCAAGAAAACCACACTTATATCAACTTAAAAGAAAACATTGCAGCAGCCTAAACTTGAAATTAACGAGAATCAAAAAGTTCCCAACACTCCTTAAGCACTCTACGACGAAGACACGATAATTTTCAACACATGGAACTTCGAATCACCCAATTCCGAGCTAAAATGAGTGAGATATGATCAAAACAATAATGCCAAAAACCACAGCTCGAAAAAGGGTTCTGCAGTCAGGTTAATTGCAAAATTTACCTCAAACGGAGACCCCAAATCACTATCCGAGCTCACCAACGCGTTGTCCTCAAAAAATCTCACAACTTTTCCTGTTGGATCGCCCAAATCGGTTGAGAGATGAAAGAGTTATGAGGGTTTGAAATTTTGGAAAATATGTTGCTGTTTTTCTGCATTTATTGCAGAAAATCTGCAATTTCCCAAAAACTAAAAACTCCGACGGGGTGCTCCGAACTCGTTCGGAACCCCGTGCACGCAAACGAGATATGCAACCATACCAAATTTGATATTCCAGACTGAACGGCGCAGTCGAAATTTCCATCAGAGGTCATTTCGATAAAAAGTAGGTCCCACTTCCAAAAGTCATTTTAAGTCAAAACCAACAAAAGTGCTCGGAAAGATATTGAAAACCTCCAGACACAAAAGAAGGGTCAATCTAGACCAAAATCGACATTTCGGAGCTAACCACGCTGACGGAATTCTCATCCGAGCGCGTTTACTCAGAATGTTGACCAAAGTCAAACTTCAAAGGCTAAAACGCCTAATCGCACCGACTCACACTGAAAACCTCGAGAGTCATGTCGACCATGCTACTAGCCTAAAATGACCCTCCGGAGCTGATGGAATCATTAGAATTGGATTCTGATGTCATCTTCTTGAACTTTTGATAAAAAATGATCGTTCAAGGTTCATAAGCTCCAAAACACAAAAACTCGCACCAAGACCAAACGAACGACCAGGTGACCGAACTGTCAGTCCCAGCAAGTTATAAATGACTTGGGGTCGCTATAGGAACGCTCTAAACGACACACAGAAGGCAAGACACAGAAATGACCATGAGGGTCATTACAATATCCACTACTAAAAAGGACTTTCGTCCACGAAAGAAAGGATCAAGAAGTACCTGAAGGCTCAAACAAGCTGGGAAACTTCTCTCGCATCTCCTGCTCGGTCTCCCAGGTAGCCTCCTCGACTGGACGATGCCTCCAACGAACCTTAACAACAGGAATGGCTGTCGAGCGCAATCTCCTCACATCTCTGGCTAGAATGGCAACTGGCTCCTCTACAAATGTCAAACGATCATCCAACTCGACTGCATCATACTGGAGCACATGGGACTCATCAGGAACATATCGCCGCAGCATCGAAACATGAAACACTGGGTGGATGGCCGAAAATGCTGGAGGCTGGGCCAACTCATAAGCAACCTCTCCAACTGTCCGAAGTATCTCAAAAGGCCCAATGTACCTGGGGCTAAGCTTGCCCCGCCTCCCAAACCCTATCACGCCCTTCATGGGCGACACACGGAGGAATACCCGGTCACCAACAGAGAATCTCAAAGGTCGATGCCTCTGATCCGCATAACTCTGGTGCCTACTCTGAGCCGTCCTGAGCCTATCCTGAATCACCCTCACCTGATCCAGGGCCTCCTGAAGCAAATCTGAACCACGCGGCCTAGGCTCTGTAGACTAAAACCAACCAACTAGAGAGCGACAACGCCTACCATATAAGGCCTCAAACGGGGCCATCTGAATACTAGAGTGGTAGCTGTTGTTGTATGCAAACTCTGCCAAAGGCAAGAACTGGTCCCACTGACCTCCAAAATCCATAACACAGGCCCGCAACATATCCTCAAGGACCTGAATAGTACGCTCTGACTGACCATCCGTCTGTGGGTGAAATGCTGTGCTAAGGTGGACACGGGTGCCCAACTCCTCCTGAAAAGCCCTCCAAAAGCTGGAAGTGAACTGTGAACCCCGGTCTGAAATGATAGAAACAGGCACACCATGAAGACGAACTACCTCCCGAATATAGATACGAGCCAACCTCTCAGCACTGAAGGTAGTATGAACAGGAAGGAAGTGTGCTGACTTGGTCAATCGATCCACGATGACCCAAATGCTGTCAACACCTCTAGAAGTCCAAGGCAACCCCACAACGAAGTCCATAGTGATACGCTCCCACTTCAACTCCGGAATGGGTAATCTCTGGAACTCGCCACCTGGTCTCAAATGCTCGGCCTTTACCTGCTGGCAGCACAAGCAACGGGAAACAAAGTCAGCAATATCTCTCCTCATGCCACTCCACCATTAATGCTGCCTCAAATCACGATACATCTTCGCTGTGCCCGGATGGATAGAGTATCTAGACTCATGGGCCTCAGAAAGTATCAACTGTATCAAATCTCCAACTCTCGGAACACAGATGCGGCCGGCGAATTTCAATACTCCAGCAGGATCTAAGGTAGCCTGACCACCATCACCCGCTAACACTCGATCTCTAAGGGCCACCAAGGTATCATCCTCAAACTGGCAACCACGGATCCTATCAAGCAAAGAAGACTGAACTTCCATAAAGGCCAAGACGCGTCTAGAATCTGAGATATCCAACCGAACCATGCTATTAGCTAAGGACTGAATGTCCAAAGCTAAAGGTCGATCCTCAACAGATAAGAAGGCTAGACTACCCATACTCACTGCCTTCCGTCTCAAGGCGTCCGCTACCACATTCGCCTTGCCCGGATGATAGAGAATAGAGAGGTCATAGTCCTTCAGGAGCTCAATCCAACGACGCTGCCTCGAATTAAGGTCCATCTGGCTCATGATGTACTGAAGACTCCTATGATCGGTATAGATCTCACATCGAACTCCATACAAGTAGTTCCCGGATGGATAGAGTATCTAGACTCATGGGCCTCAGAAAGTATCAACTGTATCAAATCTCCAACTCTCGGAACACAGATGCGGCCGGCGAATTTCAATACTCCAGCAGGATCTAAGGTAGCCTGACCACCATCACCCGCTAACACTCGATCTCTAAGGGCCACCAAGGTATCATCCTCAAACTGGCAACCACGGATCCTATCAAGCAAAGAAGACTGAACTTCCATAAAGGCCAAGACGCGTCTAGAATCTGAGATATCCAACCGAACCATGCTATTAGCTAAGGACTGAATGTCCAAAGCTAAAGGTCGATCCTCAACAGATAAGAAGGCTAGACTACCCATACTCACTGCCTTCCGTCTCAAGGCGTCCGCTACCACATTCGCCTTGCCCGGATGATAGAGAATAGAGAGGTCATAGTCCTTCAGGAGCTCAATCCAACGACGCTGCCTCGAATTAAGGTCCATCTGGCTCATGATGTACTGAAGACTCCTATGATCGGTATAGATCTCACATCGAACTCCATACAAGTAGTTCCCGGATGGATAGAGTATCTAGACTCATGGGCCTCAGAAAGTATCAACTGTATCAAATCTCCAACTCTCGGAACACAGATGCGGCCGGCGAATTTCAATACTCCAGCAGGATCTAAGGTAGCCTGACCACCATCACCCGCTAACACTCGATCTCTAAGGGCCACCAAGGTATCATCCTCAAACTGGCAACCACGGATCCTATCAAGCAAAGAAGACTGAACTTCCATAAAGGCCAAGACGCGTCTAGAATCTGAGATATCCAACCGAACCATGCTATTAGCTAAGGACTGAATGTCCAAAGCTAAAGGTCGATCCTCAACAGATAAGAAGGCTAGACTACCCATACTCACTGCCTTCCGTCTCAAGGCGTCCGCTACCACATTCGCCTTGCCCGGATGATAGAGAATAGAGAGGTCATAGTCCTTCAGGAGCTCAATCCAACGACGCTGCCTCGAATTAAGGTCCATCTGGCTCATGATGTACTGAAGACTCCTATGATCGGTATAGATCTCACATCGAACTCCATACAAGTAGTTCCCGGATGGATAGAGTATCTAGACTCATGGGCCTCAGAAAGTATCAACTGTATCAAATCTCCAACTCTCGGAACACAGATGCGGCCGGCGAATTTCAATACTCCAGCAGGATCTAAGGTAGCCTGACCACCATCACCCGCTAACACTCGATCTCTAAGGGCCACCAAGGTATCATCCTCAAACTGGCAACCACGGATCCTATCAAGCAAAGAAGACTGAACTTCCATAAAGGCCAAGACGCGTCTAGAATCTGAGATATCCAACCGAACCATGCTATTAGCTAAGGACTGAATGTCCAAAGCTAAAGGTCGATCCTCAACAGATAAGAAGGCTAGACTACCCATACTCACTGCCTTCCGTCTCAAGGCGTCCGCTACCACCTTCGCCTTGCCCGGATGATAGAGAATAGAGAGGTCGTAGTCCTTCAGGAGCTCAATCCAACGACGCTGCCTCGAATTAAGGTCCATCTGGCTCATGATGTACTGAAGACTCCTATGATCGGTATAGATCTCACATCAAACTCCATACAAGTAGTGTCTCCATATCTTAAGTGCGAAAAGTACCGCCGCCAACTCTAAGTCATGGGTGTGGTAGTTGCGCTCATGAATTTTAAGCTACCTCGACGCATAAGCAATAACCCGGCCCTGCTGCATCAATACACAACCCAAACCAACGTCGGATGCGTCACAATAAACCGTGAATCCCTCGCCCTCAACTGGAAGAGTCAATATAGGAGCGGTGGTCAATAACTCCTTGATCCTCAAAAAGCTCGCCTCACATCCTCTGACGAAACAAAAGGAACATCAACACGAGTCAATCGAGTCAATGGGGCTGCAATAGTAGAAAAGCCCTCAACAAAGCGTCTGTAGTAACTCGCTAACCCGACGAAGCTACGAACCTCAGTAACAGAAGTGGGCCTGTGCCAATCACGAATAGCCTCAATCTTCGCCGGATCAACCCTAATACCCTCCTTGGACACCACGTGCCCCAAGAAGGATACAGACTCAAGCCAAAACTCGCACTTTGAGAACTAGGCATAAAGCCGCTGATCTCTCAAAGTCTGGAGCACTATCCTCAAATGCTGCTCATGCTCACTCCGGCTCCGCGAGTATACCAGTATGTCATCAATGAAGACGATGACAAATAAATCAAGGTATGGCCTGAACACACGTGTCATCAAGTCCATGAAGGCAGCAGGGGCATTACTCAACCCAAACGACATCACCAAGAACTCATAATGGCCATAATGGGTCCTAAATGCCGTCTTAGGGATGTCCGCTGCCCTAATACTCAGCTGATGGTACCCGGACCTCAAATCAATCTTAGAAAACACGGCGGCACCCTGAAGCTGATCAAACAAATCATCAATACGAGGCATGGGGTAACGGTTCTTCACCGTCACCTTGTTCAGCTGCCTGTAATCAATACACATCCTCATAGTCCCGTCCTTATTCTTCACAAACAGAACAGGAGCACCCCAAGGCGACACACTTGGACGGATAAACCCCTTACCTAAGAGATCCTCTAACTGAACACTAAGCTCCCTGAGCTCTGCAGGAGCCATCCGGGTTGGCGGAATAGAAATAGGCCGAGTACCTGGCTCAAGCTCAATCGAAAAATCAATATCACGCTCTGGGGGTAGGCCAGGTAGGTCTGTAGGGAACACATCTGCAAACTCTCTAACCACAGGAACTGAGTCAACTGAAGAGCCCTCTCTACTCACATCTCGCACATAAGCCAAATAAGCTAAACGCCCAGAAGCAATCAACCGTCTAGCCCGCATAAAAGAGATAATCCCTGTCGGTGTGTGACTATAAGCACCCTGCCACAACACTGGGGAAATGCCAGGCATGGCTAAAGTAATGGTCTTGGCGTAGAAATCCAAGGCGGCAGGGGATAACCAGTCCATGCCCAGAATCACATCAAAATCAACCATATCTAGCAAAATAAGATCAACTCTAGTATCACAACCCTGGATAGTCACTAAGCAAGATCGCAATATCTGATCCACTACTAAGGACTCACCCACCGGGGTCGAAACATGAACTGGCTCTGCCAAAGACTCAGACCTCATACCCAATCGGGGAACAAAATAAAAAGATACATACGAGAATGTGGACCCGGGATCAAATAATACTGTAGCAGGCTGATGGCATAATAAAAGCGTACCTGTGATGACATCGTCAATTGCCTCAGCCGTCGCCCTCGCCGGGGCTGCGTAGAAGTGGCCCTGAGCACCTCTGCCCGATCCATCTGGTCTACCACCTAACCTGCCTCCCCGAGCTCAGCCTTTGGTACCCTGTCGGCTGTCTCGACGACCCTGGTCCTGACCACCACATCTAGCTAGAGGGGGCACTGTTGAAACTGGTCTAGGTGCAAGGGGAGGTGGTACCATCGCTCATCGCCCTCGTCGGGGGCACTCTCTGGACCAATGGTCAAGCGCACCGCAATCAAAACACTGCCTGGACTGACCCTGCTGGAACCTCTGGCGAGGCCTATCATAGGAATCTCTCCTTCTAGTCTGGGACCCGCTGTAGCTGCCCTGGTAGCGTGCCCTCTCATCGCTGCCCCCTTGGGCCTCGCGATGAATATGCTCCATGGATCGGTCATGGTTGACCACATCAAGAAATGAACGACCGGCCGAAACCAAATGCTCTGTGTCGACCCTCAGACGGTACCGCAACCCACGTTCAAAACAACGAACTCTCTCTTCCTCCGTGGGTAGGATCATGGTAGCATGTCGAGATAACTCGTGGAACCTCGTCTCGTACTCTAAGACGATCATAGGGCCCTGCTCCAATCTGGAGAACTGATCACGAAGCCTATCCCTGATGATCCGTGGCATGAATCGGGCCAAGAAAGCCTATGAGAACTCACTCCAAGATACAGGAGGCGATCCAGCTGGCCTGGACTCTCGATACGAGCGCCACCACTACCTGGCTGGCCCACGAAACTGATGAGCGGTGAAGTCAGCTCCTATCGACTCCAAGAGGCCTAATGACTGTAGCTGCTCCTGACAAGTGAGCTGGAACTTGTAGGCATCCTCTCCAATCTCCCCTGAGAATATCGGCGGTGCCAACTTCTGGAATACCCCGAGCATCTTCTGCTCGCGCAGTGGCATCTCCCCATCCTTTAAGTCTGACACGACAGCCACATGAACTGGTGGCAGCTGATCCTCTGGTGCCGCTGCGGCAGGCTGAACCTGCGGCGCTGGAGCTGGTGCAGCTGGGACTGGTGCTGGTGCTTGTCGTATCTCCCCAATAGCTGCTAGTATCTGAGTCAGCAGAGCATGAAGATCAGGAGCTGAAGATGCAGCTGGTGGTTGGGTTGGCCCCGGCCCTACCGACTGTGAAGGTACATATGCTGCCTGAGGCTCATCCTCCCTATCTCGGGTTGGTGCTACGGCCCTGCCTCGACCTCGGGGTTGGCGTCTACCCCAAGCTGAGGCTCTGCCTGCAGGCCTGGGTGCGCCACCCCTAGCCGCGCCACCTCGCGAGCGAGCCATCCTGCGAAAGATTGAAAAATGTGAGATTTCCAAAAACCAATTAGACACACGCTGCACGAAAGAGAAACAAAAGAGGATACTTTCCTAAGGACATCCTGTAGCCTCCCGAAGATAAGTTACGGACGTCTCGGCACCGATCCATAGGACTCTACTAGACGTTAGCTCTGTACAAGTGAGGCCGATAAACCTAAAGCTCTGATACCAACTTGTCACGACCGAATTTCTCAAGTCATGATGACACCTACTATAACCCAGCAGGAGGTAAGCTAACCCGTAACCCGGAACAACAAGTAATGAGTCTGAGGGTAGAAACTAAACAAGAGTAGGCAAATAACAATATGGACAGGCAGAAGCAAACCAAAACATATATACAAATAAAGATCCCTCCCAGAACCTAGAAGTCACTAGTACAGAGCTACTAACAAAATGAGTACAAGTCCCAAAAGTGGACAACAGAGACTGGACTGTCTCGAAAGGTAAAAGACAAGTCTATATATACAGATGGAGACTGAAATAGTACAAAACGTCGTGTGCACACTCTCGTCTCAGAATCAGTGTTCTCTAAGCTTGATTAACGCTGGCTATTAGTGCCCGAACCTGCATCACGAAACAGATGCAGAGCGTAGCATGAGTACCAAAACAACAGGTACCCAGTAGGCATCATATGCCGACTGAAACTTGAAAAGTAAAGGCAAATATGAAAAGAAGGAATAACACAAACCGAAGTCAAGAACTAAAATCTAACTAACAATGGAATGCACACGAGTGTAGAAAGAACTAACTAAAGTAATCTATAAGCTAACTACACCTAACTGGGCCCCCATAAGTCCAGAAGGTACACTCGTGCGCAAGTTAAATAAAAACCCTAACGGACCCCCATAAGCCCGACGAGTACACAGAATAACTATAACTAAAAAGAATTGCATAAAGAACCTAAGAACGGAGATCATCGAACCAGAACCTCAACCCCAATTAGTAGAATCTGACAGTACAGAGGCAGGACCTCGAACCGGATACTCACCAGAAGTACCCAAGTAACCAATCACAAGTATCAAATATCTGAGGCCGGAACTCTAACCGGATGCTCTATATAAGTATCTGGGCAATAGAGGCCGGACCTTACCCCGAATGCTCTATAATAGTATTTGGGCAATAGAGGCCGGGACTCTAACCGGATGCTCTATAAAAGTGTCAATGTAGCTGCTGAAAGAGTCCTAATCGATTCACACTCATAAATATCCGTGGAACGCCGTCCATACTTAGCCAATCAATGTAAGTCCTTAGAACCAAATCAAAAATTGAATTCAAATCGCGAAGTAGAACTAGTGTCGCCGATGTAACTCGTGAAGCCGTAACATCGGGGAAAATAAGGATAACTATAGTCGGAGAAAGAGTATCGCCTAAATAAGGCCCAAACTATCAGACTCAAGTCTGCTACACCAGTCTACAGGGATCTAAGTTGGCCGAGCGACGTCGGGGTAAAACTAAGGCCTATCGGATCCGAATAATGTATTTCTAAGGTAAGCCCCAGTCACACCTAAACTAAGGCCCAACATGCTTCAAATGAACAGTAATTAAGCATGCAAGCACTCCACATAGCTAGGAGGGTCCATTAATAACACAAAGCATGCTCACAGTTACCCGATAATTCCCGAAATAGACCGAAAACATGATATCTTAACACCTATGCAGGATTCAATAACTACCCAACCCAAATCCTAACTAATCAACATGCATTCACATTCTCGAGCTCAATCTAAGAGAGGGAAACCGTAACCAACCTGTAGGCCAATCACACGCGCTCCAAAATCACTTCTCTGGAGCTTTCCCTTTACGAACCTCCTCGAAACATTACCCCGCTATCAAAAATAGAATTACAACGTTATTACAGTCGTTTAGACACCAAAATCACAACAAATGGAGAACGGTCAATTTTGGAGTCAAAACGGGAATCGTGGGACCCACACCGAACTGTCCGAATTCGACTCCGTCAAGACACCCTAAACATCACCCCAAACTTGTGTTCCAAAGTGAAACACAATTCGGGGCTCAAAACGCAGCAAAAACCAACAAGCAAGAAAATCACACTTTAATCAACTAAAAAAAGCAAACTGCAGCAGCCTAAACTCGAAATCTACAAGAATCTAATAGTGTCCAACACTCTTTGAACACTCTATGATGAAGCCACGACAATTCTCAACACGTGGGACTTCGAATCACCCAAAACCGAGCTAAAATGAGAGAGATATGACCAAAACAAGAATGTCAAAAACAGCAGCTCGAAAAAGGGCTACAACAGTCAGGTTATCCCAAAATTTACCTCGAACTACGTGCACCCAACAACTTCCGAACACTCTACAGCGAAGCCACCAAAAAATACGAAGCTCCCGCACTTTAAATCGCTTAAATCGGATGAAAAATGAGAGAGTTATGAGGGGTTTAAGTTTGGGAAATATGTTGCTGTTTTTCTGCATTTATTGCAGAAAAATCTGCAATAATTCCAAAACTTAAAACTCCGACGGGGTGCTCCGATCTCGTTCGGAACCCCGTGCACGCAAACGAGACATGCAATCATATCAAATTCGATATTCCAGTCTCAATGGCGCAGTCTAAATTTCAATCAGAGGTCATTTCGATAAAAAGTGGGTCCCACATCCAAAAGTCATTTTAAGTCAAAATCCACAAAAGGGCTCGGAAAGATATCAAAAACCTCGGGACACAAAAGAAGAGTCAATCTAGACTAGCCTTGACATTTCGGAGCTAACCGCGCTGACGGAATTTTTATCTGAGCGCGTTTTCCAAGAATTTTGACCAAAGTCAACCTTAGGCTAAATTTCAAAGGCTAAAACGCCTAATCACACCGATTCACACTGAAAACCTCGGGAGTTATGTCGGCCATGCTACTAGCCTAAAATGACCCTTTCGGAGCTGATGGAATCGTCAGAATTGGATTCTGATGTCATCTTCTTGAAATTTTGATCGAAAATGATCGTTCAAGGTTCATAAGCTCCAAAACACAAAAACTTGCACCAAGACCAAACGAACGACCATGTGACCGAACTGTCAGTCCCAGCAAGTCATGAATGACTTGGGGTCAATATAGGAACGCTCTAAACGACACACAGAAAGCAAGACACAGAAATGACCAAGAGGGTCATTACAATATCCACTACTAAAAAGGACCTTCGTCCGCGAAATAAAGGATCAAGAAGTACCTGAAGGCTCAAACAAGCTGTGAAACTGCTCTCGCATCTACTGCTCGGTCTCCCAGGTAGCCTCCTCGACTGGACGATGCCTCCAACGGACCTTAACAACAGGAATGGCTCTCGAGCGCAATCTCCTCTCATCTCTGGGTAGAATGGCAACTGGCTCCTCTACAAATGTCAAACGATCATCCAACTCGACTGCATCATATTGGAGCACATGGGACTCATCAGGAACATATCGCCGCAACATGGAGACATGAAAAATAGGGTGGATGGCTGAAAATGCTGGAGGTAGGGACAACTCATAAGCAACCTCTCCAACTGTCCGGAGTATCTCAAAATGCCAAATGTACCTTGGGCTAAGCTTGCCCACCTCCCAAACCTCATCACGCCCTTCATGGGCGACACACGGAGAAATACCCGGTCACCAACAGAGAATCTCAAAGGTCGACGCCTCTGATCCGCATAACTCTGGTGCCTACTCTAAGCCTTCCTGTGCCTATCCTGAATCACCCTCACCTGATCCAGGGCCTCCTGAAGCAAATCTGTACCACGCGGCCTAGGCTCTATAGACTCAAACCAACCAACTGGAGAGCGACAACGCCTACCATATAAGGCCTCGAATGGGGCCATCTGAATATTAGAGTGGTAGCTATTGTTGTACGCAAACTGCGCCAAAGTCAAGAGTTGGTCCCACTGACCTCCAAAATCCATAACACAGGCCCGCAACATATCCTTAAAAACCTGAATAGTACGCTCCGACTGGCCATCCGTCTGTGGGTGAAGAGCTGTGCTAAGGTGGACACGGGTGTCCAACTCCTCCTGAAAAGCCCTCCAAAAGCTGGAAGTGAACTGTGAACCTCGGTCTGCAATGATAGAAACAGGCACGCCATGAAGACGGACCACTTCCCTAATGTAGATACGAACCAACCTCTCGGCATTGAAAGTAGTATGAACAGGAAGGAAGTGTGCTGACTTGGTCAATCGATCCACGATGACCCAAATGCTGTCAACACCTCTAGAAGTGCGAGGCAACCCCACAACGAAGTCCATAGTGATACACTCCCAGTTCCACTTCGGAATGGGTAATCTCTGGAACTCGCCACCAGGCCTCAAATGCTCGGCCTTTACCTGCTGGCAGCACAAGCAACGGGAAACAAAGTCAACAATATCTCTCCTCATGCCACTCTACTAGTAATGCTGCCTCAAATCATGATACATATTCGCTATGCCCGGATGGATAGAGTATGTAGACTCATGGGCCTCAGAAAGTATCAACTGTATCAAATCTCCAACTCTCGGAACACAACTGCGGCCGGCAAACTTCAACACTCCATCAGGATCTAAGGTAGCCTGACCACCATCACCCGCTAACACTCGATCTCTAAGGGCCACCAAGGTATCATCCTCAAACTGGCAACCACGGATCCTATCAAACAAAGAAGACTGAACTCCCATAAAGGCCAAGATGCGTCTAGAATCTGAGATATCCAACCGAACCATGCTATTAGCTAAGGATTGAATGTCCAAAGCTAAGGGTCGCTCCTCAACAGATAAGAAGGCTAGACTACCCATACTCACCGCCTTCCGACTCAAGGCGTCCGTTACCACATTCGCCTTGCCCGAATGATAGAGAATAGAGAGGTCGTAGTCCTTCAGGAGCTCAATCCAACGACGCTGCCTCGAATTAAGGTCCCTCTGGCTCATGATGTACTGAAGACTCCTATGATCGGTATAGATCTCACATCGAACTCCATAAAAGTAGTGCCTCCAAATCTTAAGTGCGAAAACTATCACAACCAACACTAAGTCATGGGTGTGGTAGTTGCGGTCATGAATCTTAAGCTACCTCGACGCATAAGCAATAACCCGGCCCTGCTGCATCAATACACAACCCAATCCAACGTCGGATGCGTCACAATAAACCGTGAATCCCTCGCCCTCAACTGGAAGAGTCAATATAGGAGCGGTGGTCAATAACTCCTTGAGCCTCAAAAAGATCGCCTCACACTCCTCTGACGAAACAAAGGGAACATCAACACGAGTCAATCGAGTTAACGGGGCTGCAATAGTAGAAAAGACCTCAACAAAGCGTTTGTAGTAACTCGCTAACCCGACGAAGCTACGAACCTCAGTAACAGAAGTGGGCCTGTGCCAATCACACGCGCTCCAAAATCACTTCTCCGGAGCTTTCCCTTTCCGGACCTCCTCGAAACGCTACCCCGCTATCAAAAATAGAATCACAACGTTATTACAGTCGTTTAGACACCAAAATCACAACAAACGGAGAACGGTCAATTTTGGAGTCAAAACGGGAATTGTGGGACCCACACCGAACTGTCCGAATTTGACTCCGTCAAGACACCCTAAACATCACCCCAAACTTGTGTACCAAAGTGAAACACAATTCGGGGCTCAAAACGTAGCAAAAACCAACAAGCAAGAAAATCACACTTTAATCAACCAAAAAAAGAAAACAGCAGTAGCCTAAACTCGAAATCTACAAGAATCTAATGGTGTCCAACACTCTTTGAACACTCTATGATGAAGTCACGACAATTCTCAACACGTGGGACTTCGAATCACCTAAAACCGAGCTAAAATGAGAGAGATATGACCAAAACAAGAATGTCAAAAACAGCAGCTCGAAAAAGGGGTACAACAGTCAGGTTATCGCAAAATTTACCTCGAACTACGCGCTCCCAACAACTTCCGAACACTCTACAGTGAAGCCACCAAAAATACAAAGCTCCCGCACTTTAAATCGCTTAAATCGGATGAAAAATGAGATAGTTATGAGGGTTTAAGTTTGGGAAATATGTTGCTGTTTTTCTGCATTTATTGCAGAAAATCTGCAATAATTCCAAACTTAAAACTTCGATGGGGTGCTCCGATCTCGTTCGGAACCCCGTGCACGCAAACAAGATATGCTATCATACCAAATTCGATATTCCAGACTCAATGGCGCAGTCGAAATTTCCATCAGAGGTTATTTTGATAAAAAGTGGGTCCCACTTCCAAAAGCCATTTTAAGTCAAAATTCACAAAAGGGCTCGGAAAGATATCAAAAACCTCGGGACACAGAAGAAGGGTTAATCTAGACTAAACTTGACATTTCAGAGCTTACCGCGCTGACGGAATTTTCATCTGAGCGCATTTTCCAAGAATGTTGACCAAAGTCAACCTTATGATGGAATCATTAGAATTGGATTCTGATGTCATCTTCTTGAACTTTTGATAAAAAATGATCGTTCAAGGTTCATAAGCTCCAAAACACAAAAACTCGCACCAAGACCAAACGAACGACCAGGTGACCGAACTGTCAGTCCCAGCAAGTTATAAATGACTTGGGGTCGCTATAGGAACGCTCTAAACGACACACAGAAGGCAAGACACAGAAATGACCATGAGGGTCATTACAATATCCACTACTAAAAAGGACTTTCGTCCACGAAAGAAAGGATCAAGAAGTACCTGAAGGCTCAAACAAGCTGGGAAACTTCTCTCGCATCTCCTGCTCGGTCTCCCAGGTAGCCTCCTCGACTGGACGATGCCTCCAACGGAACTTAACAACAAGAATGGCTCTCGAGGGCAATCTCCTCTCATCTCTAGCTATAATGACAACTGGCTCCTCTACAAATGTCAAACGATCATCCAACTCGACTGCATCATATTGGAGCACATGGGACTCATCAGGAACATATCGCCGCAACATGGAGACATGTAAAATCGGGTGGATGGCTGAAAATGTTGGAGGTAGGGCCAACTCATAAGCAACCTCTCCAACTGTCCGGAGTATCTCAAAAGGCCAAATGTACCTTGGGCTAAGCTTGCCCCGCCTCCCAAACCTAATCACGCCCTTCATGGGCGACACACGGAGGAATACCCGGTCACCAAAAGAGAATCTCAAAGGTCGATGCCTCTGATCCGCATAACTCTGGTGCCTACTCTAACCTTCCTGTGCCTATCCTGAATCACCCTCACCTGATCCAGGGCCTCCTGAAGCAAATCTGTACCACGCGGCCTAGTCTCTATAGACTCAAACCAACCAACTGGAGAGCGACAACGCCTACCATATAAGGCCTCGAATGGGGCCATCTGAATATTAGAGTGGTAGCTATTGTTGTATGCAAACTGCGCCAAAGTCAAGAATTGGTCCAACTGACCTCCAAAATCCATTACACAGGCCCGCAACATATCCTCAAGGACCTGAATAGTACGCTCCGACTGGCCATCCGTCTGTGGGTGAAAAGCTGTGCTAAGGTGGACACGGGTGCCCCAACTCCTCCTGAAAAGCCCTCCAAAAGCTGGAAGTGAACTGTGAACCTCGGTCTGAAATGATAGAAACAGGCACGCCATGAAGACGGACCACTTCCCTAATGTAGATACGAGCCAACCTTTCGGCACTGAATGTAGTATGAACATGAAGGAAGTGTGCTGACTTGGTCAATCGATCCACGATGACCCAAATGCTGTCAACACCTCTAGAAGTGCGAGGCAACCCCACAACGAAGTCCATAGTGATACGCTCTCAGTTCCACTCCGTAATGGGTAATCACTGGAACTCGCCACCAGGCCTCAAATGCTCGGCCTTTACCTGCTGGCAGAACAAGCAACGGGAAACAAAGTCAGCAATATCTCTCCTCATGCCACTCCACCATTAATGCTGCCTCAAATCACGATACATCTTCGCTGTGCCCGGATGGATAGAGTATCTAGACTCATGGGCCTCAGAAAGTATCAACTGTATCAAATCTCCAACTCTCGAAACACAGATGCGGCCGGCAAATTTCAACACTCCATCAGGATCTAAGGTAGCCTGACCACCATCACCCGCTAACACTCGATCTCTAAGGGCCACCAAGGTATCATCCTCAAACTGGCAACCACGGATCCTATCAAGCAAAGAAGACTGAACCCCCATAAAGGCCAAGACGCGTCTAGAATCTGAGATATCCAACCGAACCATGCTATTAGCTAAGGACTGAATGTCCAAAGCTAAAGGTCAATCCTCAACAGATAAGAAGGCTAGACTACCCATACTCACTGACTTCCGGCTCAAGGCGTCCGCTACCACAGTCGCCTTGCCCGGATGATAGAGAATAGAGAGGTCATAGTCCTTCAGGAGCTCAATCCAACGACGCTGCCTCGAATTAAGGTCCATCTGGCTCATGATGTACTGAAGACTCCTATGATCGGTATAGATCTCACATCGAACTCCATACAAGTAGTGCCCGGATGGATAGAGTATCTAGACTCATGGGCCTCAGAAAGTATCAACTGTATCAAATCTCCAACTCTCGGAACACAGATGCGGCCGGCGAATTTCAATACTCCAGCAGGATCTAAGGTAGCCTGACCACCATCACCCGCTAACACTCGATCTCTAAGGGCCACCAAGGTATCATCCTCAAACTGGCAACCACGGATCCTATCAAGCAAAGAAGACTGAACTTCCATAAAGGCCAAGACGCGTCTAGAATCTGAGATATCCAACCGAACCATGCTATTAGCTAAGGACTGAATGTCCAAAGCTAAAGGTCAATCCTCAACAGATAAGAAGGCTAGACTACCCATACTCACTGCCTTCCGTCTCAAGGCGTCCGCTACCACATTCGCCTTGCCCGGATGATAGAGAATAGAGAGGTCATAGTCCTTCAGGAGCTCAATCCAACGACGCTGCCTCGAATTAAGGTCCATCTGGCTCATGATGTACTGAAGACTCCTATGATCGGTATAGATCTCACATCGAACTCCATACAAGTAGTTCCCGGATGGATAGAGTATCTAGACTCATGGGCCTCAGAAAGTATCAACTGTATCAAATCTCCAACTCTCGGAACACAGATGCGGCCGGCGAATTTCAATACTCCAGCAGGATCTAAGGTAGCCTGACCACCATCACCCGCTAACACTCGATCTCTAAGGGCCACCAAGGTATCATCCTCAAACTGGCAACCACGGATCCTATCAAGCAAAGAAGACTGAACTTCCATAAAGGCCAAGACGCGTCTAGAATCTGAGATATCCAACCGAACCATGCTATTAGCTAAGGACTGAATGTCCAAAGCTAAAGGTCGATCCTCAACAGATAAGAAGGCTAGACTACCCATACTCACTGCCTTCCGTCTCAAGGCGTCCGCTACCACATTCGCCTTGCCCGGATGATAGAGAATAGAGAGGTCATAGTCCTTCAGGAGCTCAATCCAACGACGCTGCCTCGAATTAAGGTCCATCTGGCTCATGATGTACTGAAGACTCCTATGATCGGTATAGATCTCACATCGAACTCCATACAAGTAGTTCCCGGATGGATAGAGTATCTAGACTCATGGGCCTCAGAAAGTATCAACTGTATCAAATCTCCAACTCTCGGAACACAGATGCGGCCGGCGAATTTCAATACTCCAGCAGGATCTAAGGTAGCCTGACCACCATCACCCGCTAACACTCGATCTCTACCTTCCCTACTCACATCTCGCACATAAGCAAAATAAGCTAAACACCCAGAAGCAACCAACCGTCTAGCCCGCATAAAAGAGATGATC
>NW_006239363.1:478011-479509 GCF_000226075.1 Solanum tuberosum
GGCTCTGCCAAAGACTCAGACCTCATACCCAATCGAGGAGAAAAATACACAGATACATATGAGAATGTGGACCCGGGATCAAATAATACTGTAGCAGGTGATGGCATAATAAAAGCATACCTGTGATGACATCGTCAGATGCCTCAGCCGTCGTTCTCGCCGGGACTGCGTAGAAATGGCCCTGAGCATCTCTGCCCGATGCATTTGATCTACCGTCTAACCCGCCTCCCCGAGCTCCGCCACTGGTGCCTTGTCGACTGTCTCGACGACCCAGGTCCTGACCACCACCTCTAGCTAGAGGGGGCACTGCTGAAACTGGTCTAGGTGCAAGGGGAGCTGGTACAATCGCTCCTCGCCCTCGCCGTGGGCACTTTCTGGACCAATGGTCAAGCGCACTGCAATCAAAACGCCCCAAAGTTGAACGCCCTGAAGTAACCCGACCGCGATAAGAAAGGAAGGAATCTGATCCCCTCGAACTCTGGCCCACACTAGGACCAATGCTGGCCTCCCTCAAAAGCAGGTAATACCGCCTGAACAGGCCGACTGGACTGACCCTGCTCGAACCTCTGGCGAGGCCTATCATAGGAGTCTCTCCCTCTAGTCTGGGACCCGCTGTAGCTGCCCTGGTTAGCGTGCCCTCTTATCGCTGCCCCCTTGGGGCCTCGCGATGAATATGCTCCATGGATCGGTCATGGTCGACCACATCAAGAAATGAACGACCGGCCGAAACCAAATGCTCTGTGTTGACCCTCAGAAGGTACCGCAACCCACGTACAAAACAACGAACTCTCTCCTCATCCGTGGGTAGGATCATGGTAGCATATCGAGATAACTCGTGGAACCTCGTCTCGTACTCTAAGACGATTATAGGGCCCTGCTCCAATCTGGAGAACTGATCACGAAGCCTATCCCTGATGCTCCGTGGCATGAATCGGGCCAAGAAAGCCTATGAGAACTCAAACCAAGATACAAGAGGCGATCCAGCAGGCCTGGACTCTCGATACGAGCGCCACCACTGCCTGGCTGGCCACGAACTGATGAGCGGTGAAGTCGGCTCCTCTCGACTCCAAGAGGCCTAATGACTGTAGCTGCTCCTGACAAGTGAGCTGGAACTTGTAGGCATCCTCTCCAATCGCCCCTGAGAATATCGGCGGTGCCAACCTCTGGAATACCCCGAGTATCTTCTGCTCGCGCAGTGGCATCTCCCCGTCCTTTAAGTCTGACACGACAGCCACATGAACTGGTGGCGGCTGAACCTCTGGTGCCGCTGCGGCAGGCTGACCCTGCGGTGCTGGAGCCGGTGCAGCTGGGACTGGTGCTGGTGCCTGTCGTATCTCCCCAATAGCTGCTAGTATCTAAGTCAGCAGAGCGTGAAGATCAGGAGCTGCAGCTGCAGCTGGTGCAAGTGGTGGCTGGGCTGCCACCGGCTGTGGAGGTACATATATATGCTGCCTGAGGCTCCTCCTCCCTATCTCGGGCTGGTGCTACGGCCCTGCCT
>NW_006239364.1:0-6373 GCF_000226075.1 Solanum tuberosum
TTATCTATCTAACCATAGGTCATGGGACACATAATTCGTTTTGTACTAAAAGTTATGACCATATGAAGTTGACCCATCAATATTTTTCATCTAACTAGCTGCTAATCCTCATCTACGGTCAGACCTACGGACCGTGGATCGAATGACGGTCCGTGCTGGTCGACCGTAGTTTGTGTCAGAGGCTGGTAAGGGAAGTCTTGATCCACGGACATAGACCACGGATCGTGGTCTGATCTACGGACCGTGGGTCTGTCCGTGAGTCGAGACTTAGCCAATTTTCTGAGCTGGTTTGGGGAGGGGTTGCAGTGGTGAACCACGGACCACCAGCACGGGCCGTGGTCTGACCTACGGTCCGTGGATGGTGACCGTAAGTCGCACCTGCAACTTCTCAAAATCTGCATTTTTGTCTGTTTCGAATAAGGGGTGTTACAGTAATGAAGATCTAAAGACAATATTCTAAACGTTCAAAGTTTCTCTGATTTACAACTACACTAGTCTTTGGTAAAATGGTCATAATGCTCTACTTTAAACATTAAATTATACAAAATGTGTGGCATTTGAAAGAAAAATCATTGATCTACAATTTTATCTGTCATGGCTCACCTAATTCATTATGTACTAAATGATATGGTAGTGTACATTGTTTGCCTTCTAGAAAGGCATACATTGATTTCATTTAGTTTTTGAACCAAAATTTTTTGTGGGTGTTTGTGATGATTTAATAAATTATGTGTGTTAGTTATAATGGGTAATTATAGGTATTTATAAGTTCAAATAAAGTATGGACCGTGTAATAAAGTTTTTCTATATTTGAAACGAACATCTAAATCCAAAATTATGAACGTGTAGTTTCTCTTATGTACAACAAAACTAGTCTCTGGTAAAATGGTCATAATACTTTACTTTAAACATTAAATGATACAAAATATGTGGCATTTGAAATAAAACTCATTGATCTGCAATTTCATTTATCATGGCTCACCTAATTCATTACGTACTAAATAGTGTATATTGTTTGCCTTCTAGAGAGGCACACATTGATTGCATGTAATTTTTTAAGCAAATATTTTTGTGGGTGTTTGAAATAATTTAATAAATTATGTGTGTTAGTTCTAATGGGTAATTATAGATATTTATAAGTTCAAATAAGGTATGGACCGTGAAATAGAGTTTTTCTATACCTGAAACGAACATCTAAAGCCAAAATTATGAACGTTCAAAGATTCTCTTATTTACATATACTATAGTCTCTGGTAAAATGGTCATAATGCTTTACTTTAAACATTAAATGATACAAAATTTCTGGCATTTGAAAGAATACTCATTCACCTACAATTTTATATATCATGGCTCACCTAATTTGTTACGTACTAAACGATGTGGTAGTATACATTGTTTCTCTTCTAGAGAGGCGCAAATTGATTGCAAATATCATTTTGACCAAAACTTTTTGTGTCTGTTTGTGATGCTTTGATAAAATATGTGTGTTAGTTCTATTGGGTAATTATAGGTATTTATAAGTTCAAATGAGGTATGAATAGTGAAATAGAGTTTTTCTCTAACAGAAACGAACATCTAAAGCCTTAATTATGAACGTTAGAAGTTTCTTTATTTACAACTACACTAGTCTCTAGTAAAATGGTCATAATGCTTTACTTTAAACATTAAATGATACAAAATTTCTGGCATTTGAAAGAATACTCATTCACCTACAATTTTATATATCATGGCTCACCTAATTCATTATGTTGTTAACGATAAGGTAGTATACATTTTTTGCCTTTTAGAGAGACACATATTGATTGCATGTAGTTTTTTGAGCAAAACTTTTTGTGCGTGTTTGTGATGACTTAATAAATTATGTGTGTTAGTTCTAATAGGTAATTATAAGTTTAAATGAGGTATGGACCGTGATATAGAGTTTTTCTATACCCGAAACGAACATTTAATACAAAAATTATTAAAGTTCGAAGTTTCTCTGATTTACAACCATGTTAGTCTCTGGTAAGATGGTCATAATGCTTTACTTTAAACATTAAATGATACAAAATTGGTGGAATTTTAAAGAAAACACATTGGCCTGCAATTTTATTTATCATGGCTCACCTAATTCATTACGTCCTAAACGATATGGTAGTATACATTTTTTGCCTTCAAGAGAGGCACACATTGATTGCATGTAGTTTTTTTACCAAATTATTTGTAGATGTTTGTAATGATTTAATAAAATATGTGTGTTAGTTGTAATGGGTAATTATATATATTCATAAGTTCAAATTAGGTATGGACCGTGGAATAATGTTTTTCTATATCGGAAATGAACATCTAAAGTCAAAATTATGAACGTTCGAAGTTTTTCATATTTACAACTACACTAGTCTCTGGTAAAATGGTCATAATTCTTTACTTTAAACATTAAATGATACAAAGTTGGTGGAATTTGAAAGAAAACTCATTGACCTACAATTTCATCTATCATGATTCACCTAATTCATTACATAGTAAATGATATGGTAGTATACATTGTTTGCCTTCTAGAGAGGCATACATTAATTGCATATAGTTTTTGACCAAAATATTTTGTGGGTGTTTGTGATGATTTAATAAATTATGTGTGTTAGTTCTAATGGGTAATTATAGATATTTATAAGTTCTAATAAGGTATGGACCGTAAAATAGAGTTTTTCTATACCTGAAATGAACATCTAAAGCCAAAATTATTAAAGTTCGAAGTTTTCCTTATTTAAAACTAAACTAGTCTCTGGTAAAATGATCATAATACTTTACTTTAAACATTAAATGATACAAAATATGTGGCATTTGAAAGAAAGCTCATTGATCTACAATTTCATTTATCATGGCTCAGTTAATTCTTTACGTACTAAATAATATGGTAGTGTATATCGTTTGCCTTGTAGAGAGGTACACACTGATTGCATCTAATTTTTTGACGAAACATTTTTGTGGGTGTTTGTGATGATTTAATAAATTATGTGTGTTAGTTCTACTGGGTAATTATACTTATATTTAAGTTCAAATGAGGTATGGAACATGAAATATAGTTTTTTTATATCTGAAACGAACATCTTAAACCAAAATTATGAACGTTCGAAGTTTTTATTATTTACAACTACACTAGTCTATGGTAAAATGGTCATTACGCTATACCTTAAACATTAAATTATACAAAATTGTTGGCATTTGAAAGAAAAAACTCATTGACCTACAATTTAATCTATCATGGTTCACCTAATTCATTACGTACTAAATGATATGGTAGTATACATTGTTTGCCGTCTAGAGAGGGACACATTGATTGCATGTAATTTTTTGACCAAAATTTTTTGTTGGTGTTTGTGATAATTTAATAAATTATGTGTGATAGTTCTAATGGGTAGTTATAGGTATTTATGAATCCAAATGAGGTATGGACCGTGAAATAGAGTTTATCTATATACGAAACGAACATCTAAAGCTAGAATTATGAACTCTCGAAGTTTCTCTTATTTACAACTACACTAGTTTCTAGTTAAATAGTCATAAAGTTTTACTTTAAACATTAAATGATACAAAATTGGTGGCATTTGAAAGAAAAAACTCATTGACCTACAATTTAATCTATCATGGTTCACCTAATTCATTACGTACTAAATGATATGGTAGTATACATTGTTTGCCGTCTAGAGAGGGACACATTGATTGCATGTAGTGTTTTTACCAGTATTTTTTTGGGTGTTTGTGATGATGTAATAAATTCTGTGTGTTAGCTCTAATGGGTAGTTATAGGTAATTATAAGTTCAAATGAGGTATGGACAATGAAATAGAGTTTTTCTATACCCGAAACGAACATCTAAAGCCACAATTATAACGTTAGAAGTTACTCTTATTTATAACTACACCAGTCTCTCGTAAAATGGTCATAATACTTTACTTTAAACATTAAAAGATACAAAATTGGTGGGATTTGAAATAAAACTCATTAACCTATATTAACATCTATCATGACTCCCCAAATTTATTACGTACTAAAAGATATGGTAGTATACATTGTTTACCTTCTAGAGAGACACACATTGATTGCATTTAGTTTTTCGACCAAAACTTTTTGTGGGTGTTTGTGATAACTTAATAAACTATGTGTGTTAGCTTTAATGGGTATTTATAGATATTTATAAGTTCAAATGAGGTACGGACCGTGATATAGAATTTTTCTATACCGGAAACGAATATCTAATGCCAAAATTCTGAATGTTTGAAGTTTCTATTATTTACAACTACACTAGTCTCTGGCAAAATAGTCATAATGCTTACTTTAAACATTAAATGATACAAAATTGGGGGAATTTCAAAGAAAACTCATTGACCTACAATTTCATCTATCATTGCTCAACTAATTCATTACATACTGAAGGATATGGTAGTATACATTGTTTGCCTTCTACATAGGCACACATTGATTGCATGTAGTTTTTTACCAATTTTTTTGTGGTTGTGTGTAATGATTTAATAAATTATGTGTGTTAGTTCTAATGGGTAATTATAAATATTTATAACTTCAAATGAGGTATGGACCGTGAAAAAGAGGCTTTTTATACTCGAAATGAACATCTAAAGACAATATTCTGAACGTTCAAAGTTTCTCTGATTTACAACTACACTAGTCTCTGGCAAAATAGTCATAATGCTTACTTTAAACATTAAATGATACAAAATTGGGGGAATTTCAAAGAAAACTCATTGACCTACAATTTCATCTATCATTGCTCAACTAATTCATTACATACTGAAGGATATGGTAGTATACATTGTTTGCCTTCTACATAGGCACACATTGATTGCATGTAGTTTTTTACCAATTTTTTTGTGGTTGTGTGTAATGATTTAATAAATTATGTGTGTTAGTTATAATGGGTAATTATAGCTATTTATAAGTTCACATAAGGTATAGACCGTGTAATATAGTTTATCTATATCTGAAACGGACATCTAAAGCCAAAATTATGAACGTTCGTAGTTTCTCCTATGTACAACTACACTATTCTCTAGTAAAATGGTCATAATACTATACTTTAAACATTAAATGATACAAAATATGTGGCATTTGAAAGAAAACTCATTGATCTACAATTTCATTTATCATGGCTCAATTAATTCTTTACGTACTAAATAATATGGTAGTGTATATTGTTTGCCTTGTAGAGAGGTACACACTGATTGCATCTAATTTTTTGACGAAACATTTTTGTGGGTGTTAGTGATAATTTGTTATATTATGTGTGTTAGTTCTAATGGGTAATTACAGATATTTATAAGTTCAAATAAGGTATGGACTGTGAAATTGAGTTTTTCTATACCTGAAACGAACATCTAAAGCCAAAATTATGAACGTTCGAAGGTTCTCTTATTTACATATACTATAGTCTCTGGTAAAATGGTCATAATGATTTACTTTAAACATTAGATGATACAAAGTTGGTGTAATTTGAAAGAAAACTCATTGACCTACAATTTCATATATCATTGCTCACCTAATTCATTACGTACTAAACGATGTGGTAGTATATATTGTTTTTCTGCTAGAGAGGCGCAAATTGATTGCATATAGCGTTTTGACCAAAACTTTTTGTGTCTGTTTGTGATGCTTTGATAAATTATGTGTGTTAGTTCTAATGGGTAATTATAGGTATTTATAAGTTCAAATGAGGTATGGACCGTGAAATAGAGTTTTTCTATACCTGAAATGAACATCTAAAGCCAAAATTATAAATGTTCAAAGTTTTTCTTATTTACAACTACACTAGTCTTTAGTTAAATAGTCATAATGTTTTACTTTAAACATTAAATGATACAAAATTAGTGGCATTTGAATTAAAACTCAATGACCTACAATTTCAACTATCATGGCTCACCTAATTTTTACGTAGTAATTGATACTGTAGTGTACATTGTTTGCCTTCAAGAGAGGCATACATTGATTGCATGTAGTTTTTTGACCAAATTTTTTTGTGGGTGTTTGTGATAATTTAATAAATTATGTGTGATAGTTCTAATGGGTAGTTATAGGTATTTATAAATCCAAATGAGGTATGGACCGTGAAATAGAGTTTTTCTATATCCGAAACGAACATCTAAAGACAGAATTATGAACGCTCGAAGTTTCTCTTATTTACAACTACACTAGTCTCTAGTTATATAGTCATAATGTTTTACTTTAAACATTTAATGATACAAAATTGGTGGCATTTGAATTAAAACTCATTGACCTACAATTTCAACTATCATGGCTCACCTAATTCATTACGTAGTAATTGATACTGTAGTATGCATTGTTTGCCTTCTAGAGAGGCACACATTGATTGCATGTAATTTTTT
>NW_006239364.1:6586-13618 GCF_000226075.1 Solanum tuberosum
AGTTTCTCTGATTTACAACTACACTAGTCTCTGGTAAAATGGTCATAATGCTTTAATTTAATCATTAAAAGATACAAAATTGGTGGTAGTTGAAAGAAAACTCATTAACCTACATTTACATCTATCATGGCTCCCCAAATTTATTACGTACTAAAAGATATGGTATTATACATTGTTCACCTTCTAGAGAGACACACATTGATTGCATGTAGTTTTTCGACCAAAACTTTTTGTGGGTGTTTGTGATGACTTAATAAACTATTTGTGTTAGCTCTAATGAGTCTTTATAGATATTTATAAGTTCAAATGAGGTACGGACCGTGATATAGAATTTTTCTACACCCGAAACAGATATCTAATGCCAAAATTCTGAACGTTAGAAGTTTCTATTATTTACAACTACGCTAGTCTTTGGTAAAATGGTCATAATGTTTACTTTAAACATTAAATGATACAAAATTGGGGTAATTTTATAGAAAACTCATTGACCTAGAATTTCATCTATAATTGCTCAACTAATTCATTTCATACTAAAGGATATGGTAGTATACATTGTTTGCCTTCTACACAGGCACACATTGATTTTATTTAGGTTTTTTACCAAAATTAATTGTGGGTGTGTGTAATGATTTAATAAATTATGTGTGTTAGTTCTAATGGGGTAATTATAAATAATTATAACTTCAAACGAGGTATGGACCGTGAATAGAATTTTTCTATACCCGAAATGAACATCTAAAGACAATATTCTGAACGTTCAGAGTTTCTCTGATTTACAACTACACTAGTCTCTGGTAAAATGGTCATAATGCTCTACTTTAAACATTATATTATACAAAATGTGCGGCTTTTGAAAGAAAACTCATTGATCTACAATTTTATCTCCCATGGCTCACCTAATTCATTATGTACTAAATGATATGGTAGTGTACATTGTTTGCCTTTTAGAAAGGCACACATTGGTTGCATTTAGTTTTTGACCAAATTTTTGTGGGTGTTTGTGATGATTTAATAAATTATGTGTGTTAGTTATAATAGGCAATTATAGGTATTTATAAGTTCAAATAAGGTATGGACCGTGTATTAAAGTTTTCTATATCTGAAACGGACATCTAAAGCCAAAATTATGAACGTGCGTAGTTTCTCCTATGTACAACTACCCTAGTCTCTGGAAAAATGGTCATAATACTTTACTTTAAACATTAAATGATACAACATATGTGGCATTTGAAGAAAACTCATTGATCTACAATTTCATTTATCATGGTTCACCTAATTCATTACGTACTAATTAATATGGTAGTGTATATTGTTTGCTTTCTAGAGAGGCACACATTGATTGCATGTAGTATTTTGAGCAAAACTTTTTGTGCGTGTTTGTGATGACTTAATAAATTATGTTTGTTAGTTCTAATAGGTAATTATAAGTTTAAATGAGGTATGGACCATGATATAGAGTTTTTCTATACTCGGAACGAACATTTAATACAAAAATTATTAACGTTCGAAGTTTCTCTGATTTACAACTATGTTAGTCTCTGGTAAGATGGTCATAATGCTTTACTTTAAACATTAAATGATACAAAATTGGTGGAATTTTGAAGAATACACATTGGCCTGCAATTTTATTTATCATGGCTAACCTAATTCATTACGTACTAAATGATATGGTAGTTTACAATTTTTGACTTCTGGAGATGCACACATTGATTGCATGTAATTTTTTTACCAATTTTTTTGTGGGTGTTTGTGATGATTTAATAAAATATGTATGTTAGTTCGAATGGGTAATTATAGGTATTTATAAGTTCAAATGATGTATGGACCATGAGATAGAGTTTTTTTATACCTCAAACGAAAATCTAAAGCCAAAATTATAAACGTTCAAAGTTTCTCTTATTTATAACTACACTAGTGTCTGGTAAAATGGTCATAATGCTTTACTTTAAACATTAAATGATATCAAATTGGGGGAATTTGAAAGAAAACTCATTGACCTACAATTTCATCTATCATATGTCACCTAATTCATTACATAGCAAATGATATGGTAGTATACATTGTTTGCCTTTTAGAGAGGCATACATTAATTGCGTGTAGTTTTTGACCAAAATTTTATGTGGGTGTTTGTGATGATTTATTAAATTTTGTGTGTTAGTTCTAATGGGTGATCATAGTTATTTATAAGTTCGAATGAGGTATGGACCGTGAAATATAGTTTTTTATACCTGAAATGAACATCTAAAGCCAACATTATGAATGTTCGAAGTTTTTCTTATTTAAAACTACACTAGTCTACGTGAAATAGAGTTTTCTATATATGAAATGAACATCTAAAGCCAAAATTATGAATGTTCGAAATTTTTGTTATTTAAAACTAAACTAGTCTCTGGTAAAATGATCATAATGCTTTACTTTGAACATTAAATGATACAAAATTGGTAGAATTTGAAAGAAAACTCATTGACCTACAATTTCATCAATCATGGCTCACCTAATTTATTACTGACTAAACGATATGGTAGTATACATTGTTTGCCTTTCTAGAGAGGCACACATTGATTGCATGTAGTTTTTTTCCCAAAAGTTTGAGTAGGTATTTGTGATGATTTAAAAAATTAAGTGTGTTAGTTCTATTGGGTAATTATACGAATATTTAAGTTCAAATGAGGTATGGATCCTGGAATAGAGTTTTTTTATTTCTGAAACGAACATCTTAAACTAAAATTAAGAACGTTCGAAGTTTTTATTATTTACAACTACACTAGTCTATGGTAAAAAGGTCATTATACTTTACCTTAAACATTAAATTATACAAAATTGTTGGCATTTGAAAGAAAACTCATTGACCTACAATTTTATCTATCATGGTTCACCTATTTCATTACGTACTAAATGATATAGTAGTATACATTGTTTGCCGTCTAGAGAGGGACACATTTATTGCATGTAGTTTTTTGACCAAAATTTTTTGTGGGTGTTTGTGATAATTTAATAAATTATGTTTGATTGTTCTAATGGGTAGTTATAGGTATTTATAAATCAAAATGAGGTATAGACCGTGAAATAGAGTTTTTCTACATCTGAAATGAACATCTAAAGCCAGAATTATGAACGCTCAAAGTTTCTCTTATTTACAACTACACTAGTCTCTAGTTAAATAGTCATAATGTTTTACTTTATACATTAAATGATACAAAATTGGTGGCATTTGAATTAAAACTCATTGACCTACAATTTCAACTATCATGGCTCACCTAATTCTTTACATACTAATTGATACTGTAGTATACATTGTTTGCTTTCTAGAGAGGCACACATTGATTGCATGTAGTGTTTTTACCAGTATTTTTTTGGGTGTTTGTGATGATTTAATAAATTATGTGTGTTAGCTCTAATGGTTAGTTATAGGTAATTATAAGTTCAAATGAGGTATGGACAATGTAATAGAGTTTTTCTATACCCGAAACGAACATCTAAAGCACAATTATAACGTTAGAATTTACTCTTATTTATAACTACACCAGTCTCTGGTAAAATGTTCATAATGCTTTACTTTAAACATTCAAAGATACAAAATTGGTGGGATTTGAAAGAAAACTCATTAACCTACATTTACATCTATCATGTCTCCCCAAATTTATTACGTACTAAAAGATATGGTATTATACATTGTTTAACTTCTAGAGAGACACACATTGATTGCAAGTAGTTTTTTGACCAAAACTATTTGTGGGTGTTTGTGATGACTTAATAAACTATGTGTGTTAGCTCTAATGGGTATTTATAGATATTTATAAGTTCAAATGCGGTACAAACCGTAATATAAAATTTTTCTATACACGAAACAAATATCTAATGCTAAAATTTTGAACGTTCGAAGTTTCTATTATTTACAACTACACTAGTCTCAGGCAAAATGGTCATAATGCTTACGTTAAACATTAAATGATACAAAATTGGGGGTATTTTAAAGAAAACTCATTGACCTACAATTTCATCTATCATTGCTCAACTAATTCATTACATACTAAAGGATATAGTAGTATACATTGTTTGCCTTCTACATAGGCACACATTGATTGCATATAGTTTTTTACCAAAATTATTTGTGGGTGTGTGTAATGATTTAATAAATTATGTGTGTTAGTTCTAATGGGTAATTATAAATATTTATAACTTCAAACGAGGTATGGACCGTGAAATAGTGTTTTTTTATACCCGAAATGAACATCTAAAGACAATATTCTGAACGTTCAAAGTTTCTCTGATTTACAATTACACTAGTCTCTGGTAAAATGGTTAGAATGCTCTATTTTAAACATTAAATTATACAAAATGCGTGGCATTTGAAAGAAAACTCATTGATCTACAATTTTATCTCTCATGGCTCACCCTAATTCATTACGTACTAAATGATATGGTAGTGTACATTATTTGCCTTTCTAGAAAGGCACACATTGATTGCATTTAGTCTTTTGACCAAAAATTTTTGTGGGTGTTTGTGATGATTTAATAAATTATGTGTGTTAGTTATAATGGGTAAATATAGGTATTTATAAATTTAAATAAGGTATGGACCGTGTAATAAAGTTTTTCTATATCTGAAATGGACATCTAAAGCCAAAATTATGAATGTTCGTAGTTTCTCCTATATAAAACTACACTAGCCGCTGGTAAAATGGTCATAATACTTTACTTTAAACATTAAATGATACAAAATATGTGGCATTTGAAAGAAAAGTCATTGATCTACGATTTCATTTATTATATCTCACCTAATTCAATATGTACTAAATAATATTGTAGTGTATATTGTTTGCCTTCTAGAGAGGCACACATTGATTGCATGTAATTTTTTTACCAAACATTTTTGTGGGTGTTTGTGATAATTTAATAAATTATGTGTGTTTGTTCTAATGGGAAATTATAGATATTTTATAAGTTCAAATAAGGTATGGACCGTGTAATAGAGTTTTTCTATACCTGAAACAAACATCTAAAGCCAAAATTATAAACGTTCGAAGATTCTCTTATTTACATATACTATAGTTTCTGATAAAATGGTCATAATGATTTACTTTAAACATTAGATGATACAAAGTTGGTGGAATTTGAAAGAAAACTAATTGACCTACAATTTCATCTATCATTGCTCACCTAATTCGTTACGTACTAAACGATGTGGTAGTATATATTGTTTTTCTTCTAGAGAGGCGCAAATGGATTTTACATAGCGTATTGACCAAAACTTTTTGTGTCTGTTTGTGATGCTTTGATAAATTATGTGTGTTAGTTCTTATGGGTAATTATAGGTATTTATAAGTTCAAATGAGGTATGAACAATGAAATAGAGTTTTTCTCTACCCGAAACGAATATCTAAAGACGAAATTATGAAAGTTAGAAGTTTCTTTATTTACAACTACACTAGTTTCTGGTAAAATGGTCAAGTTTCTTTATTTACAACTACACTAGTCTCTGGTTAAATGGTCATAATGCCTTACTTTAAACATTAAATTATACAAAATTTGTGGCATCTGAAAGAATACTCATTCACCTACAATTTTATATATCATGGCTCACCTAATTCATTGTGTTGTAAACGATATGGTAGTATACATTTTTTGCCTTCTAGAGAGACACATAGTGATTGCATGTAGGTTTTTGTGCAAAACTTTTTGTGCGTGTTTGTGATGACTTAATAAATAATGTGTGTTAGATCTAATAGGTAATTATAAGTTTAAATGAGGTATGGACCGTGATATAGAGTTTTTCTATACCCGAAATGAACATTTAATACAAAAATTATTAACGTTCTAAGTTTCTCTTATTTACAATTATATTAGTCTCTGGTAAGATGGTCATAATGCTTTACTTTAAACATTAAATGATACCAAATTGGTGGAATTTTAAAGAAAACACATTGGCCTGCAATTTTATTTATCATGGCTCACCTAATTCATTACGTACTAAACGATATGGTAGTATACATTTTTTGCCTTCTAGAGAGGCACACATTGATTGCATGTAGTTTTTTTACGAAATTTTTTGTGGGTGTTTGTGATGAATTAATAAAATATGTGTGTTAGTTCGAATAGGAAATTATAGATATTCATAAGTTCACATGAGGTATGGACCGTGGAATAAAGTTTTTCTATATAGGAAACGAACATCTATAGCCAAAATTATGAACGTTCGAAGTTTTTCATATTTACAACTACACTAGTCTCTGGTAAAATGGTCATAATGCAGGCCCACCAGTTGATGGCCATTTCTATCAGTGCGAGAATTAGTAGTAACATCAGAGCTTCTACTCATTGGGGTTCCCTGATGGTTTGTTTTGACATTGTTTGCTGACACTAGCTAAATCTTCCTGTTTAGTTGCAGTTTAAAATAAATATTTTTTAACGACATGTTATCAAAGAGATAGTGCATATGTTCTATAGGTCCAACTAAACCCAGTATTTTCAATATGAAACACAAATACATACGTGAAAAACAACTAAAACTATTAAAAGTGCAAAAAGAATATCTAGTTGTGAACACAGTTTCAAATGTACAATGAGATTAGCATTAAGAATCCCTATACCCTAAGGGGTCGTTTGGTGTGAGGGATAATACCAAATAGTCCCGGGATTAAATTATAGTACCGCTTATTTTGTTGTTTGGTTGGCAAGTTCGGGATAACTTATCCCGGGATTAATAATTAGTACTGGGATAAGTTATCCCTAACCTAGGGTGGTATAGTAATCCCGGGATAACTTATCCCGGGATAAAATAGGTAAATGACAAAAATGTCTCTGTCAACCCTTTTGTTATATCACTTTTTACATTAATGAAGGGCATTTTTGTAAACAAATAAATTGTTCTTAAAATTTATTATTTTGAATACAACAAACCAAACACTCAATAAAAAATAATCCAACACAACTTATCCCATCATAACTAGATATTCGTTTAGGGGTCGTTTGGTTTGAAAATGAGATGGAAAAATTCTAAACGTTCGAAGTTTCTATTATTTACAACTACAC
>NW_006239364.1:14026-14998 GCF_000226075.1 Solanum tuberosum
GAAGTTTCTCTTATGTATAACTACACTAGTCTCTGGTAAAATGGTCATAATGCTCTACTTTAAACATTAAATTATACAAAATGTGTGGCATTTGAAAGAAAACTCATTGATCTACAATTTTATCTGTCATGGCGCACCTACTTCATTAAGTACTAAATGATATGGTAGCGTACATTGTTTGCCTTCTTGAAAGGCACAAATTGATTTCATTTAGTTTTTTTACCAAAATTATTTGTGGGTGTTTGGGATGATTTAATTAATTATGTGTGTTAGTTATAATGGGTAATTATAGGTATTTATAAGTTCAAATAAGGTATGGAGCATGTAAAAAAGTTTTTCTATATCTGAAACGAACATCTATAGCCAAAATTATGAACGTTCGTAGTTTCTCTTATGTACAACTACACTAGTCTCTGGTAAAATGGTCATAATACTTTACTTTAAACATTAAATGATACAAAATATGTGGCATTTGAAAGAAAACTCATTGATCTACAATTTCATTTATCATGTGTCACACCCCAAACTTCAAGGGGGCGCAACTGGCTCCTAATGCCAAAACTACAGGCCCGAGCCGACCCCTGCTGAACCATTTGCTACTACCGCATGGCAGTCACACGCATTCAAGAAATCAAACATGTATATCTCGGCTTAAAACTAAGCCATCGGCCGGCAAGGCCCCTGCCAACTAATCTATAGAAGAAACAACTATTCCCAGGAGATCATATAAATAAATAGCCAACTAGCACAGAAGTCCTGATTGGGCCGTCGAGGCCACCATGATATCTATACCAAAACTAAAAGCAGGTATATATCAATACAATACATCAAACAGCTCACAAGCTTCAGCAAACCAACCACATAGGCCAGTATGGCCATAACGTAGCTATACACTCCACACACTAGTTTGCAAGCCTCTAAGAGTAGTAAAGATTAGCGGGACAGGGCCCCAGCCTACCCATAAAGATATAT
>NW_006239364.1:15469-15627 GCF_000226075.1 Solanum tuberosum
CTAAACTTATCAAAAATAATAAAACAACAACCTAACCAAGCCCCCATAAGCTCAACAGGTACAAACAGCACACAAGACCACCTACTTAAGCCCCCATAAGCCCGAAAGGTGCCAATCAGCCTATATACCCCTACCAGTAGTCCCCTAGCCCCGTTGGC
>NW_006239364.1:15843-16024 GCF_000226075.1 Solanum tuberosum
CATAGGCAGAACATAGACCTTCTAGGCATAGATCACATTCCTGCATCTAACCACAATAGCCCCAAGGGCAACAACAAACAATTAACTAGGCTGAAGGCAAGCAATTTAGCTATAAAAAATATTTATATGAATAATCTCCAAGTCGTTCTTAACTTAGGGTCTTTCTTAACAGATCGTGAGT
>NW_006239364.1:16712-21855 GCF_000226075.1 Solanum tuberosum
GACCCGGATTTTGCCCTGGCAGTCCCTAGTAAAACCCTCATAACTTTTTACTCGGATGTCCGTTTGATATGGGGTTTTGTGCGTTTCAAACTAGACTCGTAGGCCTTCGATTTAATGGGTAAGAGGCCTCATAACTCTTATATATTGGGAGAAAACATCCAATACATTTGACACAAATTTTAAAGAAATCTTTGAAAAAGAACATATGATACCTTTCGCCAACTTTTATTTTGCCACTTACTTAACTTCAAAACTTGAGATAAAACCTTTGAACACTTAAAATATGACATACCACATCCTTTTTAATTTATTACTCACCCTCTTTATCTTTCCACGAAGGTACGAGTTAATTTAGACGTTTTGGAAAAGTCGGGGTGTTACATCATGGCTCACCTATTTCATTACGTACTAAATAATATGGTAGTGTATATTGTTTGCCTTCTAGAGAGGCACACATTGATTGCATGTAATTTTTTGACCAACATTTTTGTGGGTGTTTGTGATAATTTAATAAATTATGTGTGTTAGTTCTAATGGGTAATTATAGATATTTATAAGTTCAAATAAGGTATGGACCATGAAATAGAGTTTTTCTATACCTCAAACGAACATCTAAAGCAAAAATTATGAACGTTCGAAGTTTCTCTTATTTACATATACTATAGTCTCTGGTAAAATGGTCATAATGATTTACTTTAAACATTAGATGATACAAAGTTGGTGGAATTTGAAAGAAAACTCATTGACCTACAATTTCATCTATCATTGCTCACCTAATTCGTTACGTACTAAACGATGCGGTAGTAAACATTGTTTTTCTTCTAGAGAGGCGCAAATTGATTGCATATAGAGTTTTGACCAAAACTTTTTGTGTCGTTTGTGATGCTTTGATAAATTATGAGTGTTAGTTCTAATGGGTAATTATAGGTATTTATAAGTTCAAATGAGGTATGAACAGTGAAATAGAGTTTTTCTCTACCCGAAACGAACTTCTAAAGCCAAAATTATGAACGTTAGAAGTTTCTTTATTTACAACTACACTAGTCTCTGGTAAAATGGCCATAATGCTTTACTTTAAACATTAAATGATACAAAATTGGTGGAATTTGAAAGAAAACTCATTGACCTACAATTTTATCAATCATGGCTCACCTAATTTATTACTGACTAAACGATATGGTAGTATACATTGTTTGCCTTCTAGAGAGACACACATTGATTGCATGTAGTTTTTTTCTATATTTTTTTTGTGGGTGTTTGTGAAGATTTAAAAAATTGCGTGTGTTAGTTCTAATGGGTAATTATAGGTATATTTAAGTCCAAATGAGGTATGGCCCCTGTAATAGAGTTTTTCTATATCTGAAACGAACATCTTAAACCAAAATTAAGAACGTTCAAAGTTTTTATTATGACTAAGTTTTTGTAATACTTGATAGCTCAAAACTGAACATGCAAACTGAGAATGCAATAATTAATCTGATAATGATGCATTAATGACTGAGACATGTATAACTGAATAATCTAAATACCTGACGTAGCATGTGTAATTTAATAACAAAAGAAATACATAGCTAGAGTTCTGAAAGTCATGCAATAAACTGAGTAATAATATAATAATCTGATTTGGAACATATACATAAGTAATTCAAGATAATCTGCTGAAATTCTAGAAACCCTAGGCCTGTTCATAATAACAGAATCAAGAAATTGACTGAATTCTAGGTACCTAATGGATTAAAGGAATCCACTAGTGAAATCCCACATACCTGGTGACGAATTCCACGGAGAAATCTTTTGATTTCGGGGCTAGAACTGATGGATTCTTGCTGCGTTCTTGAACTAGGGTTCTTGACCTCTTTTCTCCTTTCAAACTCTAATTTCTCTAAGTTTGATTAAAGATTGACTTAGGTATGTTCTAGTTATGTTTCTAGGCTAAAACTAACCAAAACCACAAAATTTAGGGTTAAAACGACGAGGTTTAAAAGTCTAACGAAATAGGAAAAGACCGAAATACCCCTAACTTAAAGTTGCAGACGGGCTGACAACGGCCATCTTCACGGACTGTGAAAAAGACCACGGACCGTGAAGTCGGTGTGGTCTGGACTTAGTCCAGGAACTGAGGGCCTGACTTCACGAGCCCATACCATGGCCCATGTGGAGGACCACTGGCCGTGAAGGTCCTCGTGGTCCTCACTTGGGTTGAGGTATGGAGGCTCAGGTCAGGGGGCCTACAAGTGAGGTTTCACGGAAGCTCCCACAGACCGTGTGATGGACCATAGACCGTGAAATAGTCTGTGGTCTTCACTTGGTGAGGGAGTTCTGAGGGGCTGACTAGGGAGGTCTACTGCTTAAGCTTCCACGGACCCTCCCACGGTCCGTGTGAAGGACCACGGGCCGTGAAAGTGTCTGTGGTATTCACTTAGACCTGGAGTCTTGGGATAGGTTAGGAGGGCTCTACTGGTTCAACCACCACGGTCCGTCATCGAGACCATGGCCCGTGAAAGGTTCCGTGGTCTGACTCCTAGGCCTGGTAGAGTCCAACTCTGGACCACAGGCAAGTCTACGGACCATGGACCCTATCACAGTCTGTGAACCCTGTCGTGGTTCACTGCTTCATGTAAATTTTTCTGAAATTTCCTGGGTCTGATTTCCGAAGTGTTACATTAAACATCAGATGATACAAAATTGGAGGCATATTAAAGAAAACTCATTGACCTACAATTTCATCTATCATGGCTCACCTAATTCATTACGTACTAAACGATATGGTAGTATACACTGTTTGTCTTCTATAGAGGCACACATTGATTGCATAAAGTTTTTTTACTACAACTTTTTGTGGGTGTTTGTGATGATTTAATAAATTATGTGTGTTATTTCTAACGGGTAATTATAGGTATTTATAAGTTCAAATGAGGTATGGACAATGAAATAGAGTTTTTCTATACCCGAAACGAACAGCTAAAGACAAAAATTATGAATATTCAAAGTTTATCTTATTTACAACTACACTAGTCTCTCATAAAATGGTCATAATGGTTTACTTTAAACATTAAATCGATACAAAATTGGAGGCATTTGAAAGAAAACTCATTGACCTACAATTTCATCTATCATGTCTAACCTAATTCATTACTTACAAAACGATATAGTAGTAGACAGTTTGGTTTCTAGAGAGCTACACATTGATTGCATTTATTTTTTAACCAAAATTTATTGTGGGTATTTGTGATGATTTAATAAATTATGTGTGTTAGTTCTAATGGGTAATTATAGGTATTTATAAGTTCAAACGAGGTATGCACCATGAAATAGAGTTTTTCTATTCCCGAAATGAGCATCTACATCCAAAATTATGAACGTTCGAAGTTTCTCTTATTTACAATTACACTAGTCTCTGGAAAAATGGTCATAATGCTTTACTTTAAACATCAAGTAACAAAAATACTGTGGCATTTGAAAGAAAATTCATTGACCTATGATTTCATCTATCATGGCTCACCTAATTCATTACGTAGTAAACGATATGGTAGTATACATTGTTTGCCTTCTAGAGATGTACACATTGATTGCATGTAGTCTTTTAACAATAATTTTTTGTGGGTGTTTGTGATGATTTAATAAATTATGTGTATTAGTTCTAATGGGTAATTATAAGTATTTATAAGTTCAAACTAGGTATGGATCCTGAAATTGAGTTTTCTATACCCGAAATGAATATCTGAAGCAAAAATTATGAACGTTCAAAGTTTCTCTTATTTACAACTACACTTGTTTCTGGTAAAATGGTCAAAGTGCTTTACTTTAAACATTAAATGATACAAAATTGGTGAAATTTGAAAGAAAACTCATTGACCTACAATTTCTTCTATCATGGCTCATCTAATTCATTATGTACTGAACGATATGGTAGTATACATTATTTGACTTCTAGAGATGCACATATGGATTCCATGTAGTTTCTGACCAAAATTTTTAATGGGTGTTTGTAATGATTTAATAAAATATGTGTGTTAGTTCTAATGGATAATTATAGGTATTTATAAGTTCAAATGAGGTATGAACCGTGAAATAGAGTTTTTCTACACCCGCAACGAACATCAAAAGAAATATTATGAACGTTTAAAATGGTCATAATGCTTTACCTTTAAACATTAAATGATACAAAATTGGTGGTATTTGAAAGAAAACTCATTGACCTACACTTTCATCTATCATGGCTCACCTAATTCATTATGTACTAGGCGAGAAGGTAGTATACATTGTTTGCCTTCTAGAGAGGCACACAATGATTGCATGTAGTTTTTTGACAAAACTTTTTTGTGATTGTTTGTGGTGATTTAATAAATTATTTTTGTTAGTTCTGATGGGAAATTATTGGTATTTATAAGTTCAAACGAGGTATGGACCACTAAATAGAGTTTTTCTATACACAAAATGAATATCTAAAGCCAAAATTATGAACGTTCGATGTTTCTCATATTTACAACTATGCTAGTCTCTGGTAAAATGGTTATAATGCATTTCTTTAAACATTAAATGATACAAAATGGGTGGCATTTGAAAGAAAACTCATTGGCCTATAATTTCATCTATCATGGCTCACCTAATTCATTACATAATATGATAATATACATTATTTGCCTTCTAGAGAGGCACACATTGATTGCATGTAGATTCTTGACCAATAGTTTTTGTGGGTGTATGTGATGATTTAATAAATTAAGTGTGTTAGTTCTAATGGAAAATTATATGTATTTATAAATTCAAATGAGGTATGGACCAAGAAATGTATACTATCATATAAATTTTATACTTTAAACGAACAACTAAAGCCAAAATTATGAACTTTCGAGGTTTATGCAATTTACAACTACACTAGTCTCAGGTATAATGGTCATAATGCTTTACTTTAAGCATCAAATGATACAAAATTGGTGGCATTTGAAAGAAAACTCATTCACTACAATTTCATCTATTATGGGTAACCTAATTAATTACGTACAAAAGGATATGGTAGTATACATTGTTTGCCTTCTAGAGAGGCACACATTAATTGCATGTAGTTTTTGACCAAAATTTTTTGTGGGTGCGTGTGATGATTTAATAAATTATGTGTGTTAGTTCTAATGGGTAATTATAG
>NW_006239364.1:21883-22550 GCF_000226075.1 Solanum tuberosum
TAATGGGTAATTATAGGTATTTATAAGTTCAAATGAGGTATGGACCGTGAAATAGAGTTTTTCTATACCCAAAATGAACATTTAAATCCAAAATTATGAATGTTCGAAGTTTCTCTCATTTGAAACTACACTAGTCTCTGGTAAATGGCCGTAATGCTTTACTTTAAACATTTAATGATACAAATTTGGTGGCATATGAAAGAAAACTCATTGACCTAAAATTTCATCTATCATTGTTCACATAATTCATTACGTTGTAAATGATATGGTAGTATACATTGTTTGCTTTCTAGAAAGGCACACATTGATTGCATGTAGTTTTTTGTACCAAACTTTTTTGTGTGTGTTTGTGATGATTTAATAAATTATGTGTGTTAGTTCTAATGGGTAATTATAGGTATTTATAAGATCAAATGAGGTATGGACCGTGAAAGAAATGAACATCTTAAGTTTCTTTTATTTACAATTACATGAGTCTCTGGTAAAATGGGCATAATGATTTAGTTTAAACATAAAATAATACAAATATTGTGGCATTTGAAAGAAAACTCATTGATCTACAATTTCATCTATCATGTCTCACTTAATTCATTACGTACTAAATGATATGGTATTGTGAATTGTTTGCCTTCTAGAGAGGCACACGTTGATTGCATGTAGTTTTTTG
>NW_006239364.1:24683-26017 GCF_000226075.1 Solanum tuberosum
GTAAGGATTTAGCTTGTGGATTTCGTCAAGGGGTGATCCCTACGAGGTATGTGAGATCACATAGCATTGGGTTAGTTCACCCACGCGCCAATCATGATTCAATTCAGCAAAGTTATATTGATTTGAAAGTAAATCATTTGAGTTCTTGATGAAATTCGTTTGAATTCTTGTGGGTTGTATTGTTGGAGTTTTCTTGAGATTTGATTCATGTCTTTGGGTGTAATTTCGAGTTGAATCTAACATATATTTAGGGTATGAATAATTCTAAGTGTTTGGGGAAAGAACTAAGTGAAATTAGAAGGTTTAGAGATGAAAAACGGAAAAGAAAAGTCGGGGATCACCTGGAGAGGTCTTGGGGCGTCGCACCCCTCATAGGCCCAAAGAGGGGCCTCTGAATTTTGACCTTTGGGGCGCCGCGCCAGCCATAGCGCCTCAAGTCAGTCTCTGAATTTCAAGGGCTGGCGCCTCGCACCTCTCAGAGCGCCAGGGACGCCAGTTCTTCCCATTCGTCCCCCAACTTTTTGTACTAGTTCCTTAGCAATGTACCTATCTTTTCTAGTTGATTCCTACACTGTTAGGTACATCTAAACATCATGAAATCATACATAAACATGAGATCATGAACTTTGAATCCATAATCCAATTCAAGGAAAGTTAAGAGTCAAGTCTAGAAGTTAAGAAGCAAGTCAAGAGAAGTTTATAAAGTTTTTAAAAAGTCTTTCACAAACGTTTTAACTTTGTTTTAAGACTTAAGTTTCCAGTTAAGCAAAGAGTAAAGATTGAAGTCATTTCTTCAAAAGAGTATATCGGGACTATGTACTCCCAAAGAGTAAATGTTTTCACATTTAAACAAGAAAGGAAACTCAGATTTCAAAAAGAAGCCTTTGAGTAGTTTTCAGTAAAGAGGAAACTATGATTTCCAAGAGAGCTTTTAAGGTAAGTTTTGAGTAATTATCTCAAACCAAAGAAAGAGTTTCATTTTTTACAAACATATGAGCTAAGTATATTTTGGGAGTAGTATTGAGCACCGATATGGGGACGAGTTTGAGTTCAGATAATTCAACGTCTCCATAAACCATGCAGCCATCATGGGTTGTAAAGGATCATACTTTTTAGATGACTCCTTAAGTGCTTTTCAGCATAGACTAGTGGATCCACTTAGTTAAGTAGTTCTATAGATGGAAAAGTATAGGACAGTTCTGGCAATGTAGGCAAGACGATGTATCACCACTTAGGCTCATAACAGTGGTTGTCGGTTAGAGAACCTCCTACAAAGTTATATTGTATTTTTATATACATACTGAGTATTATTGTATTTTTCAATACATTGAGTT
>NW_006239364.1:26290-34544 GCF_000226075.1 Solanum tuberosum
ATTCTAGTTGAGCTCCAGAGTTTGTTGGTGAGCCTCCTTGTATTCGGAGGACTCCTTTTACTTTGCTTTTAGTATTTCATTGTTAGGATGATTGGGGGTCATGTCCCGACATCCCTCTTTGTTTTAGAGGTTTCATAGACAGTTAGTAGTCAATTGTCTTTACAGTACTATTTCATATGTTAAGACTTGAGTTGCCATTTTGGCCAAAGTTAAATATTTTACCTTTAAACGTTCTATGTATTTTGATAAGCAATTGAGTAGAGATGCATTGAATCTTTGTATTTATGCTTTTAAGTCTTCCGCTGAGTAAGTAAACCATGCAAAGAGTTTGCTTGGGACCAACAATGGTTCTCGAGTACTGGCCACGTCCAGGGTGTAGGCTCGGGGCCTGAAAAATTAAATCATTATGTACTAAACGATATGGTAGTATACATTGATTACTTTCTAGAGAGGCACACATTGATTGCATGTAGTTTTTTGACAATTTTTTTTTGTGGGTGTTAGTGATGATTTAATAAATTATGTGTGTAAGTTTTCTTATGTACAACTATACTAGTCTATGGTAAAATGGTCATAATGATTTACTTTAAACATCAAATGATACAAATATTGTGGCATTTGAAATAAAAACTCATTGACCTACAATTCATCTGTCATGGCTCACCTAATTCATTACGTATTAAATGATATGGTAGTATGCATTGTTTGCCTTCTAGAGAGGCACACATTGATTGTAAGTAGTTTTTTTACCAAAATTTTTTGTCGGTGTTTGTGATGATTTAATAAATTATGTGTGTTAGTTCTAATGGGTAATGATAGGTATATTTAAGTTCAAATGAGGTTTGGACCCTGAAATAGAGTTTTTCTATATTTGAAATGAACATCTAAAGCCAAAATTATGAACGTTCGAAGTTTTTCTTATTTACAACTACAGTAGTCTCTGGTAAAAAGGTCATAATGCTTTACTTTAAAAATTAAATGATACAAAATTGTTGGCATTTGAAAGAATACTAATTGACCTATAATTTCATTTATCATGGCTCACCTAATTCATTACGTACTAAACGATATGATAGTATATGTTGTTTGTCTTCTAGAGAGGCACATATTGATTGCATGTAGGATTTTGAACAAAAATTTTTGTGGGTTTTTGTGATGATTTAATAAATTATGTATGTTAGTTCTAATGGGTAATTATATATATTTATAAGTTCAAATGAGGTATGAACGGTGTAATAGAGTTTTTCTATACCTGAAGCGAGTATCTAAAGCTAAAATTATGAACTTTCGAAGTGTCTATTATTTACAACTACACTAGTCTCTGCTAAAATGGTCATAATGCTTTACTTTAAACATTAAATGATACAAAATTGTTGGCATTTGAAAGAATACTAATTGACCTATAATTTCATTTATCATGGCTCACCTAATTCATTACGTACTAAACGATATGATAGTATATGTTGTTTGTCTTCTAGAGAGGCACACATTGATTAGACATAGTGTTTTGACCAAATTTTTTTGTGGGTGTGTGTGATGATTTGATAAATTATGTGTGTTAGTTCTAATGGGTAATTATAGGTATTTATAAGTTCAAATGAGGTAGTGACAATGAAATAGAGTTTTTCTATATCCGAAACGAACATCTAAAGCCAAAATTGTAATAGTAGAAGTTTCTCTTCTTTACAACTACACCTGTCTCTGGTAAAATGGTCATAATTCTTTACTTTAAACATTAAATGATACAAAATTGGTGGCATTTTGAAAGAAAACTCATTTAACCTACAATTTTCATCTATCATGGCTCCCCTAATTCATTATGTACTAAAAGATATGGTAGTATACATTGTTTGTCTTCTAGAGAGGCACACATTGATTGCATGTAGTTTTTTAACCAAAATTTTTTGTGGGTGTTCGTGATGATTTAATAAATTATGTATGTTAGTTCCAATGTGTAATTATAGGTATTTATAAGTTCAAATGAGGCATGGACCGTGAAATAGAGTTTTTCTACACACGAAACGAATATTTAAAGCCAAAATTATGAACTTTCTATGTTTCTCTTATTTACGACTACACTAGTCTCTGATAAAATGGTTATAATGCTTTGGTTTAAATATTAAATAATACAAAATTGGTGGCAGTTAAAAGAAAACTCATTGACCTAATAATTTTCATCTATCATGGCTCACCTAATTCATTACGTACTAAACGATATGATATTATACATTATTTACCTTCTAGAGAGGCACACATTGATTGCATGTAGATTTTTTGCCAACAATTTTTGTGGGTGATTGTGATGAATTAATAAATTATGTGTGTTAGTTCTAATAGCTAGTTATAGGTATTTATAAGTTCAAATGGGGTATGGAACGCGAAATAGAGTTTTTCTATACCCGAAACGAACATCTAAAGCCAAAATTATGAAAGTTCGAAGTTTCCCTAATTTACAACTAAATTAGTATCTGGTAAAATGGTCATAATGCTTTAGTTTAAAGATTAAATGATACAAAATTTGTGACATTTGAAAGAAAACTCATTAACCAGTTAGCCCTCACGTCCAAAACATCCCATTTTAAAAGTCAAATGTGCCCCAGAGGCATGAAAACCCCCAATTTTGCTGATTTTCGTGTGCTATAGTCCATAGACTTTTTGGTGATGTGGAATTTCGACATAATTTTTGCCAAAATTTTTCGTGGGCGTCCATAAAGACCATAGCTATGGAGTCTGTTAGCCGTCACGGCCAAAACATCGCATTTTGAAGATCAAATGTCCCCCTGATCAGGAAAACCTCCAATTTTGCCAATTTTCAAGTGCTATAATCCATGGACTTTTTGGTGATCTGGAATTCTGACTTAATTTTTGCCAAAAATTTTCGTGGACGACCGTTAAGACCTTAGCTAAGGAACCAGTTAGCCCTCACGGCCAAAACGTACCATTTTAAAGGTCAAATGTCCCCTAAAGCAGGTAAACCCCCATTTTGCCAATTTTCAAGTGCTATAATCCATGGACTTTTTGGTGATCTAGAATTCCGACCTCATTTTTGCGAAAAGTTTACGTGGACGTCCTTTAAGACATTAGCAGTGGAGACAGTTAGCCCTCACGGCCAAAATATCCCATTTTGAAGATCAAAAGTCCCCCGGATCAGGTAAACCCACAATTTTGCTGATTTTCGTGTGCTATAGTCCATGGACTTTTTGGTGATCTGGAATTCTGACTTAATTTTTGCCAAAAATTTTCGTGGACGACCGTTAAGACCTTAGATATGGAGCCAGTTAGCTTCACGGCCAAAACATCTCATTTTTAAAGTCAAATGTCCCCGGATCAGGTAAACCCCTCATTTTGCCAATTTTCGTGTGCTTATAGTTGATGGACTTTTTGGTGATCTGCAATTCCGACATTCTTTTTGCCAAAAAATTTTCGTGAACGTTTGTTCAGACCTTAGCTATGAAGCCAGTTAGCCCTAACGGCCAAAACGTCCCATTTTGAAGGTTAAATGACCCCCGGCTCAGGTAAACCCCCTATTTTGCCGATTTTCGTCAGCTATAGTCCATTGCCTTTTTGGTGATCTGGAATTCCGACATAACTTTTGCAAAAAAAATTCGTGGACGTACCTTAAGACCTTAGCTATGGATCTAGTAAACCCTCACGGCTAAAATGTCCCATTTTCATGGTCAAACGACCCCCGGATCAGGTAAACCCTCATTTTGCCGATTTTTATATGCTATAGTCCATTGTCTTTTTGGTGATGTAGAATTCCGACTTTATTTTTGCAAAAAGTTTTCGTGGACGTCCGTTAATACCTTAGCTATGGAGCTAGTTAGCCCTCACGGTTAAAACATCCAATTTTGTAGGTCAAATGTCCCCCAGAGCAGGTAGACCCACCATTTTGTCGATTTTCGGGTGCTACAGTCCACAGACTTTTAGATAATCTGGAATTCTGACAAAATTTTTGCCAAAATTTTTCGTGGACATCCGTTAAGACCTTAGCTATGGAGCCAGTTAGCCCTCACGACCAAAACGTCCTATTTTAAAGGTCAAATTTGACCCATAGTAGGAAAACCCCCAATTTTTGCCGATTTTCGTGAGTTATAGTCCATGGACTTTTTGGTGATCTGGAATTCCGAAATAATTTTTGTCAGAATTATTCGTGGACGTCCGTTTGGAAATTAACTATGGATCTAGTTAGCCCACGCGGCCAAAACGTCCCATTTTGAAGGCCAAATGTGCCCATAGCAGGTAAACTCCCATTTTGACGATTTTCGTGTGATATAGTGCATCGAATTTTTGGTGATCTTAAATTTCGGCATACTTTTTGCCAAAAATTTTCGTGGACGACAGTTAAGACCCTAGTTAAGGAGTCAGTTAACCCTCACGGCCAAAACATCCCATTTTGAAGGTCAAATGTGCCCCGAATCAAGTAAACCGTCCATTTTGCTGATTTTCGTGTGCTGTAGTGCAAGGACTTTTTGGTGATCTTGAATTCCGACGTAATTTTTGCAAAAAAAATTTCATGGACATCCTTTAAGACCTTAGCTATGGAGCCAGTTAGCCCTCAAGGTCAAAACATCCTATTTTGAAGGTCAAATGTACCCCGAATCAAGTAAACCCCACATTTTTCTGATTATCGTATGCTATAGTCCATGGACTTTGTGGTGATCTAGAATTCCGACCTCATTTTGCTAAAAGTTTTCGTGGACGTCCATTAAGACCTTAGTTATGGATCCAGTTATCCCTCACGGGTAAAAAAAAAAAACCCATTTTGAAGGTTAAATGTGCCCCGGATCAGGTAAACCCTCATTTTGCCGATTTTCATGTACTATAGTCCACAGACGTTTTGGTGATCTGAATTCTGACATAATTTTTGCCAAAATTTTTTGTGGACGTTCGTTAAGCCCTTAACTATGGAGCCAGTTGACCCTCACGGCCAAAATGTCCCATTTTCAAGGTCAAACGACCCCCGAATCAGTTAAACCCCCCATTTTGCCGATTTTCGTGTGCTATAGTCCATGGACTTTTTGGTGATCTAGAATTCCGACATAATTTATGCCAAAAAATTTTTTGGACGTCCATTAAAACCCTAGCTTTGGAGCCAGTTAACCCTCACGGCCAAAACGTCCCACTTTGAAGGTCAAATGTGCCTTAGAGCAGGTAAACCCCATATTTTACCGATTATCGTGTGTTATAGTCAATGGACTTTTTGGTGATCTGAAATTCTGACATAATTTTTGCCAAATTTTTTGTGGACGTCCGTTAAGACCTTAGCTATGGAGCCAGTTAGCCCTCACATTTAAAACATCCCATTTTAAATGTCAAATGAGCACTAGAGCAGGAAAACCCCCAATTTTGCCGATTTTCGTGTGCTATAGTCCATGAACTTTTTGGCAATTTAGAATTCCGACATATTTTTTGCCAAAATATATCGTGGACGTCCGTTAATATCTTATCTATGGAGCATGTTAGCCCTCACGGCCAAAACGTCCTATTTTAAAGGTCAAATGTGATCGAGAGTAGGAAAATCCCCAATTTTGCCGATTTTCATGTGTTATAATCCATGAACTTTTTGGTGATCTGCAATTCCGACAAAATTTATTGCCAACATTTTTAGTGGACGTCTGTTAACACCTTAGCTATAGAGCCAGTGCCCTCACGGCCAAAACGTCCTATTTTAAAGGTTATATGTGCCCCAGAGCAGGAAAACCCCCAATTTTGCCGATATTCGTGTGCTATAGTCCTTGGACTTTTTGGTGATCTGGAATTTCGACATAATTTTTGCCAAAAATTTTCTTGCACGACCGTTAAGACCTTATCTACGTAGCCAGTTAGCCCTCACGGCTAAAACTTCCCATTTGAAAGGTCAAATATACCCCAGAGTAGGAAAACCCCCAATTTTGACGATTTTTGTGTGCTATAGTCCATGGACTTTTTGGTGATCTGGAATTCCAACATAATTTTTGCCAAAAATTTTCGTGGACGACTCTGAAGACCTTAGCTATGGAGCCAGTTAGCCCTCATGACCAAAACATCCCATTTTGAAGGTCAAATATACCCCGGATAGGGTAAACCCCCCATTTTGTCGATTATCGTGTGCCATAGTCCATGGACTTTTTGGTGATCTAGAATTCCGACCTCATTTTTGTAAAAAGTTTTTGTGGACATCCGTTAAGACCTTAGCTCTGGAGCCAGTTAGCCTCACGGCGTAAATATCCAATTTTGAAGGTTAAATGTGCCCCGGATCAGGTATACCCCATATTTTGTCGATTATCGTGTGCTATAGTCCATGGACTTTTTGGTGATCTAGAATTACGACCTCATTTTTGCGAAAAGTTTTCGTGGACGTCCTTTAAGACATTAGCAGTGGAGACAGTTAGCCCTCACGGCCAAAATATCCCATTTTGAAGGTCAAAAGTCCCCCGAATCAGGTAAACCCACAATTTTGCCGATTTTCGTGTGCTTTAGTCCATGGACTTTTTGGTGATCTGGAATTCCGACTTAATTTTTGCCAAAATTTTTCATGGACGATCGTTAACACCTTAGATATGGAGCCAGTTAGCTTTACGGCCAAAACATCTCATATTTAAAGTCAAATGTCCCCCGAATCAGGTAAACCCCCCATTCTGCCGATTTTCATGTGCTTATAGTTGATGGACTTTTTGGTGATCTGGAATTCCGACTTAATTTTTGCCAAAATTTTTCGTGGACGTCTTTTAAAACCTTAACAATGGAGCCAGTTAGCTCTCACGCCCAAAACGTCCCATTTCAAAGGTCAAATGTGCCACAGAGCAGGAAAACCCCCAATTTTGCGGATTTTCGTGTGCAATAGTCGATAGACTTTTTGGTAATCTGGAATTCCGACATTCTTTTTGCCATAAAAATTTCGTGAACGTTCGTTCAGACCTTAGCTATGGAGCCAGTTAGCCCTAACGGCCAAAACGTCCCATTTTGAAGATTAAATGACCCCCGGTTCAGGTAAACCCCCTATTTTGCCGATTTTCGTCAGCTATAGTCCATTACCTTTTTCGTGATCTGGAATTCCGACATAACTTTTGCAAAAAAAATTCGTGGACGTCCCTTAAGACCTTAGCTATGGATCTAGTTAACCCTCACGGCTAAAATGTGTCATTTTCATGGTCAAACGACGCTCGGATAAGGTAAACCCCCATTTTGCCTATTTTCATATGCTATAGTCCATGGTCTTTTTGGTGATGTAGAATTCTGACTTTATTTTTGCAAAAAGTTTTCGTAGACGTCCGTTAAGACCTTAGCTATGGAGCTAGTTAGCCCTCACGCCCAAAACGTCCGATTTTGTAGGTCAAATGTCCCCCAGAGCAGGTAGACCCACCATTTTGTCGATTTTCGGGTGCTATAGTCTACAGACTTTTAGATGATCTGGAATTCTGACAAAATTTTTGCCAAAATTTTTCGTGGACGTCCGTTAAGACCTTAGCTATGGATCCAGTTAGCCCTCACGGCCAAAACGTCCCATTTTAAAGGTCAAATGTGACCCAGAGTAGGAAAACCCCCCAATTTTGCCGATTTTCGTGTGTTATAATCCGTGGACTTTTTGGTGATATAGAATTTCGACATAATTTTTGCAAAAAAGTTTCCGTGGACGTCCGTTAAGACCTTAGCTTTGGAGCCAGTTAGCCCTCACGGCCAAAACCTCCTATTTTGAAGATCAAATGTTCCCTAGAGTAGGTAAACCCCCGATTTTGCCGATTATCCTGTGCTATAGTCCATGGACTTTTTGGTGATCTGAAATTTCGACCTAATTTTTGCCAAAATTTTTCATGGACGACTGTTAAAACCTTAGCTATGGAGCCAGTTAGCCCACACTGCCAAAACATCTAATTTTGAAGATCAAATCTACCCCGGATCAGGTAAACCCCCCATTTTACCGATTATCGTGTGCTATAGTCCATGGACATTTTGGTGATCTAGAATTCCGAACTCATTCTTGCAAAAAGTTTTCGTGGACGTCCGTTAAGACCTTAGCTATGGAGCCACTTTGCCTTCACTGCAAAAACATCCCATTTTGAAGCTCAAATGTGCCCAGAGCAGGTAAACCCCACATTTTGCCGATTTTCGTGTGCTATAATCCAAGGAATTTTTGTTGATCTGGATTCCGACATAATTTTTGCCAAAATATTTCGTGGACGATCGTTTGGACCTTAGCAAGGGAGCCAGTTATCCCTCACGGCCCAAACATCCCATTTTTATGGTCAAATCTGCCCCGGATTAGGTAAACCCC
>NW_006239364.1:34665-36594 GCF_000226075.1 Solanum tuberosum
TCTGACATATTTTTTGCCAAAATTTTTCGTGGACGTCCGTTAAGACCTTAGATATGGAGCCAATTATCCCTCATTGCCAAAACATCACTCTTTGAAGGTCAAATGTTCCCCGGATCAGGTAAACCTCTCATTTTGCCAATTTTCGTGTGCTAATGTCCATAGACTTTTTGGTGATCTGGAATTTCGACATAATTTTTGCCAAAATTTTTCGTGGACGTCCGTTAAGACCTTAGCCATGGAGCCAGTTAGCTTCATGGCCAAAACATCCCATTTTGAAGGTCAAATGTGTCCCGGATTAGGTAAACCCCCCATTTTGTCAATTTTCGTGTGCTTATAATCCATAGACTTTTTGGTGATCTGGAATTTCGACATAATTTTTGCCAAAATTTTTCGTGGACTACTTTTAAAACCTTAGCTATGGAGCCAGTTAGCCCTCACGGCCAAAACGTCCCATTTTAAAGGTCAAATGTGCCCCAGAGAAGGAAAACCCCCAATTTTGCCGATTTTCGTATGCTATAGTCCATGGACTTTGGTAATCTGGAAGTCCGACATAATTTTTGCCAAAATTTTTCGTGGACTACTTTTAAAACCTTAGCTATGGAGCCAGTTAGCCCTCACGGCCAAAACATCCCATTTTGAAAGTCAAATGTACCCCGAATCAGGTAAACCCCCCATTTTGCCGATTATCGTATGCTATAGTCCATGGACTTTGTGGTGATCTAGAATTCCGACCTCATTTTTGCTAAAAGTTTTCGTGGACGTCCATTAAGACCTTAGTTATGGATCTAGTTAGCCCTCACGGGTAAAAAAAAACCCATTTTGAAGGTTAAATGTGCCCCGGATCTGGTAAGATCCCATTTTGCTGATTTTCCTGTGCTATAGTCCACATACTTTTTGGTGATCTGGATTCTGACATAATTTTGCCAAAATTTTTTTTGGACGTTCGTTAAGACCTTAACCATGGATCCAGTTAACCCTCACAGCCAAAACGTCCCATTTTCAAGGTCAAACGACCCCCGAATCAGTTAAACCCCCCATTTTACCGATTTTCGTGTGCTATAGTCCATAGACTTTTGGTGATCTGGATTCTGACATAATTTTGCCAAAATTTTCGTGGACGTCCGTTAAGACCTTAGCTTTGGAGCCAGTTCACCCTAACGGCCAAAACATCCCATTTTGAAGGTCAAATATGCCATAGAGCAGGTAAACCCCATATTTTCCCGATTTTCGTGTGCTATAGTCAATGGACTTTTTGGTGATCTGGAATATCCGACATAAATTTTGCCAAATATTTCGTGGACGTCCGTTAAGACCTTAGCTATGGAGCCAGTTAGCCCTCACGTTTAAAACATCCCATTTTAAATGTCAAATGAGCCAAAAGCAGGAAAACCCCCAATTTTGTCGATTTTCGTATGCTATAGTCTATGGACTTTTGGTGATCTAAAATTCCAACATAATTTTTGCCAAAATATATCGTAGACATCCGTTAATACCTTAGCTATGGAGTCAGTTAGCCCTAACGGCCAAAACGTCCCATTTTAAAGGTCAAATGTGACCCAGAGCAGGAAAACCCCCAATTTTGCCGATTTTCGCGTGCTATAGTTCATGAACTTTTTGGTGATCTGGAATTCCAACATAAATTTTGCCAAAATTTTTCTTGGACGACCGTTAAGACCTTATCTTTGGAGCCAGTTACACCTTAGCTATAGAGCTAGTGTCCTCACGGCCAAAACGTCCTATTTTAAAGGTCATATGTTCCCCAGAGCAGGAAAACCCCCAATTTTGCCAATTTTCGCGTGCTATAGTTCATGAACTTTTTGGTGATCTGGAATTCCAACATAAATTTTGCCAAAATTTTTCTTGGACGACCGTTAAGACCTTATCTTTGGAGCCAGTTAGCCCTCACGGCTAAAACGTCCTATTTTGAAG
>NW_006239364.1:36645-36788 GCF_000226075.1 Solanum tuberosum
TGTGCTATAGTCCATGTCTTTTTGGTGATCTGGAATTCCGACATAATTTTTGTCAAAATTTTTCGTGGACGTCTATGAAGACCTTAGCAATGGCGCCAGTTAGCCCTCATGACCAAAACATCCCATTTTGAAGGTCAAATGTG
>NW_006239364.1:37270-38670 GCF_000226075.1 Solanum tuberosum
GGACGGTTAAAACCATAGTTTTGGAGCCAGTTAGCCCTCATGGCCAAAACATCCTATTTTGAAGATCAAATTAGCCCCGGATCAGGTAAACCCCCTATATTGCCGATTATCGTGTGCTATAGTCCATGGAATTTTTGTTGATCTAGAATTTCGAACTCATTTTTGCAAAAAGTTTTCAAGGACGTCTATTAAGACTTTAGCAATGGAGCCAGTTTGCCCTCACGGCCAAAACTTCCCATTTTGAAGGTCAAATGTGCCATAGAGCAGGAAACCCCCAATTTTGCCGATTTTCGTGTGCTATAGTCCATGGACTATTTGTTGATCTGGAATTCCGACATAATTTTTGCCAAAAATTTTCGTGGACGTTTGTTAAAACCTTAACATTGGAGCCAGTTAGCCGTCACAGCCAAAACGTCCCATTTTAAAGGTCAAATGTGCCCTAGAGCAGGAAACCCCCAATTTTGCCGATTTTCGTGTGCTATAGTCCATAGACTTTTTGGTGATCTGGAATTCCTACATAATTTATGCCAAAATTTTTCGTGGACGACCGTCAAGACCTTAGGTATGGAGCAAGTTAGCCTTCACGGCCAAAACAGACCATTTTGAAGGTCAAATGTTCCCCGAATTAGGTAAACCCCATCATTTTGTCGATTATAGTGTGTTATAGTCCATGGACTTTGTGGTGATCTAGAATTCTGACCTCATTTTTGCTAAAAGTTTTCGTGGCCGTCCATTAAGACCTTAGCGATGGAGCCAGTTAGCCCTCTCGAAAAAAACGTCCCATTTTGAAAGTCAAATGAACCCTAGAGCAGGTAAACCACCCATTTTGCCGATTATCGTGTGCTATAGTCCATGGACTTTTTGGTGATCTAGAATTCGAACCTCATTTCCGCAAAAAGTTTTCGTGGACGTATGTTAAGACCTTAGCTATGGAGCTAGTTAGCCCTCACGGCCATAACATTCCATTTTAAAGGTTAAATGTGCACTAGAGCGGGTAAAACCCCATTTTGCCGATTATCATGTACTATAGTCCATTGACTTTTTGCTAATCTAGACTCCGACATAATTTTTGCCACATTTTTTGTGGACGACCGTTAAGAACTTAGCTGTGGAGTAAGTTAGCCCTCACGGCTAAAACGTCCCATTTTGAAGGTCAAATGTGCCCCGGATCAAGTAAACCCCCCATTTTGCCGATTATCATGTACTATAGTCCATTGACTTTTTGGTGATCTGGATTCTGACATAATTTTTGCCAAAATTTTTCGTGGACGTCCGTTAAGACCTTAGCTATGGAGCTTGTTAGCCCTCACGGCCATAACGTCCCATGTTAAAGGTCAAATGTGACCCAGAGTAGGAAAACCCCTAATTTTGCCGATTTTCGTGTGCTAGAGTCCATGGAA
>NW_006239364.1:38826-40122 GCF_000226075.1 Solanum tuberosum
CTCACGGCCAAAACGTCCCATTTTGAAGGTCAAATGTGACCCAGAGCAAGAAAACCTCCAATTTTGCCAATTTTCGTGTGCTCTAGTCCATGGACTTTTTGGTGATCTGGAATTCCGTAGTAATTTTTGCTAAAATTTTTCTTGGACGACCGTTAAAACCTTATCTTTGGAGCCATTTAGCCCTCACGGCTAAAACGTCCTATTTGAAAGGTCAAATATGCCCCAGAATAGTAAAACCCACAATTTTGACGATTATTGTGTGCTATAGTCCATGAACTTTTGGTTGGATCTGATATTCCGACATAATTTTTGCCAAAATTTTCGTGGACGACTATGAAGACCTTAGCTATGGAGCCAGTTAGCCCTCCTGACCAAAGCATCCCCTTTTGAAGGTCAAATGTACCCCGAATAGGGTAAACCCCCCATTTTTCCGATTATCGTGTGCTATAGTCCATGACTTTTTAGTGATCTAGAATTCCGACCTTATTTTCGCAAAAATTTTTTGTGGACGTCCATTAAGACCTTAGCTATGAAGCCAGTTATCCTCACGGCCAAAACAACCCATTTTTGAAGGTTAAATGTTCCGCGGATCAGGTAAACCCCCATTTTGCCGATTTTCGTGTGCTATATTCCACAGAATTTTTGGTGATCTGGATTCTGACATAATTTTTGCCAAAATTTTTTTGTGGAAGTTCGTTAAGACCTTAACTATGGAGCTAGTTAACCCTCACGGCCAAAATGTACCACTATAAAGGTCAAATGTGCCCAGAGCAGGAAAACCCCAATTTTACCGATTTTCGTGTGCTATAGTCCATGGACTTTTAGATGATCTGGAATTCCGACATAATTTTTGCCAAAAATTTTCGTGGACGACGGTTAAAACCATATCTATGGAGCCAGTTACCCCTCATGGCCAAAACATCCCATTTTGAAGATCAAATCTACCCCGGATCAGGTAAACACCCCATATTGCCGATTATCGTGTGCTATAGTCCATGGAATTTTTGTTGATCTAGAATTTCGAACTCATTTTTGCAAAAAGTTTTCATGGACGTCTGTTAAGACTTTAGCTATGGAGCCAGTTTGCCTCACGGCCAAAACTTCCCATTTTGAAGGTCAAATGTGCCCCAAAGCAGGTAAACCCCCCATTTTGCCTATTTCTTGTGCTATAGTCCGTGGACTATTTGTTGATCTGGAATTTCGACATAATTTTTGCCAAAAAATTTCGTGGACTTCTGTTAAAACCTTAACATTGGAGCCAGTTAGCCCTCACGGCCAAAACGTCCAATTTTGAAG
>NW_006239364.1:42163-42890 GCF_000226075.1 Solanum tuberosum
GCCCTCACGGCCAAAACATACCATTTTGAAGGTCAAAAGTTCCCCGAATTAGGTAAACCCCATCATTTTGTCGATTATCGTGTGTTATAGTCCATGGACTTTGTGGTAATCTAGAATTCCGACCTCATTTTTGCTAAAAGTTTTCGTGAACGTCCATTAAGACCTTAGCGATGGAGGCAGTTAGCCCTCACGAAAAAAACGTCCCATTTTGAAAGTCAAATGAACCCTAGAGTAGGTAAACCACCCATTTTGCCGATTATCGTGTGCTATGGTTCCTGGACTTTTTGGTGATCTAGAATTCCGACCTCATTTTTGCCAAAAGTTTTAGTGGACGTCCGTTAAGACCTTAGCTATGGAGCTAGTTAGCCCTCACGGCCATAACGTCTCATTTTAAAGGTCAAATGTGACCCATAGTAGGAAAACCCCCAATTTTGCCAATTTTCGTGTGCTATAATCCATGAACTTTTTGGTGATATGGAATTCCAACATAATTTTTGCCACAATTTTTCGTGGACATCCGTTAACACCTTAGCTATAGAGCCAGTGCCCTCACGGCCAAAACGTCCAATTTTAAAGGTCATATGTTCCCCAAACCAGGAAAACCCCCAATTTTGCCGATATTCGTGTGCTATAGTCCTTGGACTTTTTGGTGATCTGGATTCCGACATAATTTTTGGTAAAATTTTTCTTGGACGACCGTTAAGACCTTATCTATGGAGCCAGTTAG
>NW_006239364.1:43195-43606 GCF_000226075.1 Solanum tuberosum
TGTGCTATAGTCCATGTACTTTTTGGTGATCTAGAATTCCGACCTCATTTTTGCAAAAAAATTTTGTGAACGTCCATTAAAACCTTAGATATGAAGCCAGTTATCCTCACGGCCAAAACATCCATTTTGAAGGTTAAATGTGCCCCGGATCAGGTAAACCCCCCCTTTTGCCGATTTTCGTGTGCTATAAGTCCACAGACTTTTTGGTGATCTGGATTCTAACATAATTTTTGCCAAAAATTTTTGTGGAGGTTCGTTAAGACCTTAACTATGGAGCTAGTTAACCCTCACGGCGTTGATCTAGAATTTCGAACTCATTTTTGCAAAAAGTTTTCATGGACGTCTGTTAAAACTTTAGCGATGGAGCCAGTTTGCCCTCACGGCCAAAACTTCCCATTTTAAAGGTCAAAT
>NW_006239364.1:43714-44295 GCF_000226075.1 Solanum tuberosum
ATATCGTGGACATCTATTAAAACCTTAACATTGGAGCCAGTTAGCCCTCACGGCCAAAACGTCCCATTTAAAGGTCAAATGTGCCCTAGACCAGGAAACCCCCAATTTTGCCGATTTTCGTGTGTTATAGTCTATAGACTTTTTGGTGATCTGGAATTCCTATATAATTTATGCCAAAATTTTTTGTGGACGACCGTTATAGACCTTAGGTATGGAGCCAGTTAGCCCTCACGGCCAAAACATACCATTTTGAAGGTCAAATGTTCCCCGAATTAGGTAAACCCCATCATTTTGTCGATTATCGTGTGTTATAGTCAATGGACTTTGTGGTGATCTAGAATTCCGACCTCATTTTTGCTAAAAGTTTTCGTGAACGTCCATTAAGACCATAGCGATGGAGCCAGTTAGCCCTCACGAAAAAAACGTCCCATTTTGAAAGTCAAATGAACCATAGAGTAGGTAAACCACCCATTTTGCCGATTATCGTGTGCTATGGTTCCTGGACTTTCTGGTGATTTAGAATTCCGACCTCATTTTTGCCAAAAGTTTTAGTGGACGTCCGTTAAGACCTTAGCTATGGA
>NW_006239364.1:45148-49067 GCF_000226075.1 Solanum tuberosum
TTTCGTGTGCTCTAGTCCACAGACTTTTTGGTGATCTGGATTCCGACATAATATTTGCCAAAAATTTTCGTGGATGACTGTTAAGAATTTAGCTGTGGAGTAAGTTAGCCCTCACGGCCAAAACGTCTCATTTTAAAGGCCAAATGTGCCCCGGATCAGGTAAACTCCCCATTTTGCCGATTTTCGTGTGCTATAAGTCCACAGACTTTTTGGTGATCTGGAATTCCGACATAATTTTTACCAAAATTTTTCGTGGACGACCGTTAAAACCATATCTATGGAGCCAGTTACCCCTCATGGCCAAAACATCCTATTTTGAAGGTCAAATGTGCACTAGAGCGGGTAGAACCCCATTTTGCCGATTATCGTGTACTATAGTCCATTGACTTTTTGGTGATCTGGATTCCGACATAATATTTGCCAAAAATTTTCGTGGATGACTGTTAAGAATTTAGCTGTGGAGTAAGTTAGCCCTCACGGCCAAAACGTCCCATTTTGAAGGTCAAATGTGCCCAGAGCAGGAAAACCCTTAAGTTTTTCTGATTTTCATGTGCTATAATCTATAGACTTTTTTGTGATTTGAAATTCCGACCTCATTTTTGCCAAATTTTTTCATGGACATCCATTAAGACATTAGATATGGAGCAAGTTAACCCTCACGGCCAAAACGTCTCATTTTAAAGGCCAAATGTGCCCCGGATCAGGTAACCCCCCCATTTTGCCGATTATCGTGTACTATAGTCCATTGACTTTTTGGTGATCTGGAATTCCGACATAATTTTTGACAAATTTTTTCGTGGACATCCGTTAAGACATTAGATATGGAGCAAGTTAACCCTCACGGCCAAAACGTCCCATTTTCAATGTCAAACGACCCCTGGATCAGGTAAACCCTCCATTTTGCAGATTTTCGTGTGTTATAGTTCATAAACTTTTTGATGATCTAGAATTCCGACCTCATTTTTACCAAAAGTTTTCGTAGACGTCCGTTAAGACATTAGCTATGGAGCCAGTTATACCTCATGGCCAAAACGTCCCATTTTGAAGGTCAAATGTGCCCAGAGCAGGAAAACCCTTAATTTTTCTGATTTTCATGTGCTATAATCTATAGACTTTTTTGTGATTTGAAATTCCGACCTCATTTTTGCCAAATTTTTTCATGGACATCCATTAAGACATTAGATATGGAGCAAGTTAACCGTCACGGCCAAAACGTCCCATTTTCAAGGTCAAACGAGACCCGGAACAGGTAAACCCCTCATTTTGCTGATTTTCGTATGCTATAATCGATGGACTCTTTGGTGATCTGAAATTTGACCTCATTTTTGCCCAAATATTTCATGGACGTCCGTTATTTTGAATGTTAAATGATCCCCAGAGAAGGTAAACCCCTTATTTTGCCGATTTTCATGTGCTATAGTACATGAACTTTTTGGTGATATGGAATTCTGACATAATTTTTGCCAAATTTTTTCGTGGACATCCGTTAAGACCATAGATATGGAGCAAGTTAACCCTCACGGCCAAAATGTCCCATTTTCAAGGTCAAACGACCCCTGGATCATCGTGTGCTATAATCCATGGACTTTTTGGTGATCTAGAATTCCGAAATAATTTTTGCCAAAATTTTTCGTGGACGTCCGTAAAGACCATAGCTATGGAGCCACTTAGCCCTCACGGACAAAACGACCCATTTTAAAGGTCAAATGATCACCAGAGCAGGAAAACCCCCAATTTTACCAATTTTGGTGTGCTATAGTCAATGGACTTTTTGGTGATCAATAATTCCGACATAATTTTTGCCAAAATTTTTCGTGGACGTCCGTTAAGACCTTAGCTAAGGGGATAGTTAACCCTTACGGCCAAAACGTCCCATTTTCAAGGTCAAAAGACCCTCGACTCAGGTAAACCCCCTATTTTCCCAATTTTCATGTGCTACAGTCCATGGAATTTTTGGTGATCTGGATTTTGACATAATTTTTGCCCAAATTTTTAGTGGACGATCGTTAAGACCTTAACTATGGAACAAGTTAGCCCTCACGGCTAAAACGTCCCATTTTGAAGGTCAAATGTGCCTCGGAACAGGTAAACCCCCCATTTTGCTGATTATCGTGTGCTATGGTCCATGGACTTTTTAGTGATCTAGAATTCTGACCTCATTTTTGCCAAAAGTTCTCGTAGACGTCTGTTAAGACCTTAGTTATGTAGCCAGTTAGCCCTCCCGACTAAAACGTCTCATTTTGAAAGTTAAATGTTCCACAGAGCAGGAAAATCCACAATTTTGTTGATTTTCGTGTGCTATAGTCAATGTACTTTTTGGTGATATGGAATTTCGATATAATTTTTGCCAAAATTTTTCATGGACGACCGTTATGACCTTAGTTGTGGAGACAGTTAGCCCTCACGGCCAAAAAATCTCATTTTGAAGGTCAAATGTGTCCCGGAGCAGGTAAATCCCTCATTTTGCCGATTTTCGTGTGCTATAGTCCATGGACTTTTTGGTGATCTGGAATTCCAACATAATATTTGCCATAATTTTTCGTGGACGTCCGGTAAAACCTTAGCTATGGAGCAAGTTAGCCCTCACGGCCAAAAAGTCCCATTTTGAAGGTCAAATGTGCCCAGAACAGGTAAACCCCCCCCTCATTTTGCCGATTTTCGTATGCTATAGTTTATGGACTTTTTGGTGATGTGGAATTCCGACGTCATTTTTGCCAAAAAATTTCACGGACGTCCATTAAGACCTTAGCTATGGAGCCAGTTAGTCCTCACGGCCAAGACGACCCATTTTCAAGGTCATACGACCCACGGATCAAGTCAAAACCCCCAATTTTGCCGATTTTCGTGTGCTATAGTCCATGGACTTTTTGGTGATCTAGAATTCCGACCTCATTTTTGCCAAAAGTTTTGTGGACGTCCGTTAAGACCTTAGCTATGGAACCAGTTAGCTCTCACGGCCAAAACGTCTAATTTTTAATGTCAAATGATCCCCAGAGAAGGTAAAACCCTCATTTTGCCGATTTTCGTGTGCTATATTCCATGAACTTTTTGGTGATATGGAATTTCGACAGTAATTTTTGCCAAATTTATTCGTGGACATATGTTAAGACCTTAGATATGGAGCAAGTTAACCTTCACGGCCAAAACGTCCCATTTTCAAGGTCAAACAACCCCTGGATCAGGTAAATCCCCGATTTTGCCGATTTTCGTGTGCTACAGTCAATGAACTTTTTGGTGATCTAGAATTCCGACCACATTTTAGCCAAAAGTTTTTGTAGACGTCCATAAATACCTTAGCTATCACGGCCAAAACGTCCAATTTTGAAGGTCAAATGTTCCCAGAGCAGGTCAACCCCCTATTTTGCCAATTTTTGTTTGCTATAGTCCATGGACTTTTTGGTGATCTAGAATTCCGACCTCATTTTTGCCAAAAGTTTTGTGGACGTCCGTTAAGACCTTAGCTATGGAGCCAGTTAGCCTTCATTGCCAAAATGTCCCATTTTGAAGGTCAAATGTTCCCAGAGCAGGTCAACCCCCTATTTTGCCAATTTTTGTTTGCTATAGTCCATGGACTTTTTGGTGATCTGCAATTCTGACATAATTTTTGCTAAAAGTTTTCGTGGACGACCGTTAAGACCTTAGCTATGGAGCCAGTTAAAAGGTCAAATGTTCCCAGAGCAGGTAAACCCCCCATTTTGCCAATTTTCGTGTGCTATAGTCCATTGACTTTTTGGTGATCTGGAATTTCGACATAATTATTGCCAAAAGTTTTCGTGGACGTCCTTTAACACCCTAGCTATGGAGCCAGTTAGATTCACGGCCACAACATCCCATTTTGAAGGTCAAATGTGCCACAGAGCAGGAAAACCCCCAATTTTGCCGATTATAGTGTGCTATAGTCCACAGACTTTTTGGTGAT
>NW_006239364.1:49160-49381 GCF_000226075.1 Solanum tuberosum
CCGTTAAGACCTTAGCTATGGAGCCAGTTAGCCCTCACGGCCAAAACGTCCCATTTGAAAGTTCAAATGAGCCCCAGAGCAAGTAAACCCCTATTTGGCCAATTTTCGTGTGCTATAGTCAATGGACTTTTTGGTGATCTGGATTTCGACATAACCTTTGCCAGAAATATTCGTCGACGTCCGTTAAGACCTTAGCTATGGAACCAGTTAGCCCTCACGGC
>NW_006239364.1:49810-50558 GCF_000226075.1 Solanum tuberosum
AGAGCAGGTAAGCCCCCCATTTTGCCGATTTTCGTGTGCTATAGTCTATGCACTTTTTGGTGATCCAGAACTCTGACCTCTTTTTTGCCAAATTTTACATGGACGTCCATTAAGACCTTACCTATGGAGCCAGTTGACCCTCACGACCAAAACGGCCCATTTTCTAGGTCAAACGATCCCCAAAGCAGGTAAACCCCTCATTTTACCGATTTTCGTGTGCTTTTAGTCCATGGACTTTTTGTTGATCTGGAATTTCGACATATTATTTGCCAAAATTATTCGTGGACGTCCGTTGAAACCTTAGCTATGGAGCAAGTTAGCCCTCACGGCCAAAACATCACATTTTGAAGTTCAAATGTGCCCAGAGCTTGTAAACCCACATTTTGCTGAATTTCGTGTGCAATATTCCATGGACTTTTTTGTGATCTAAAATTCTGACATAATTTTTACCAAAATTTTTCGTGGTCATCCGTATTTGGTGATCGAGAATATTTACCTCATTTTTGCAAAATGTTTTTGTGGACGTCCGTTAAGACCTTAGCTATGGAGCCAGTTAGCCCTCACGGCCAAAACGTCCCATTTTGAAAGTCAAATGTGCTGCGCATCAGGTAAACCCCCCATTTTGCCGATTTTGGTGTGATATAGTCCAGAGACTTTTTGGTGATCTAGAATTCCGACCTCATTATTGCAAAAAGTTTTCGTCGACGTCAGTTAAGACCTTAGCTATGGTGCCAGTTAGCCCTTACGG
>NW_006239364.1:50677-51558 GCF_000226075.1 Solanum tuberosum
TTTTAAAGGTCAAATGTGCCCCATATCAGGAAAACCCTCAATTTTACCAATTTTCGTGTGCTATAGTTCACCATCTTTTTTGGTTATCTAGAATTCCCACCTGATTTTTGCCAAAAGTTTTCATGGACTTCCGTTAAGACATTAGCTATGAATCCAGTTATCCCTCACGGCCAAAACGTCCCATTTTAAAGGTCAAATGTGCCCCAGGGCAGGAAATCCCCAAATTTTGCCATTTTCACCCCCTATTTTGCCGATTTTCGTGTGCTATAGTCCATGGACTTTTTGGTGATCTAGAATTCCGACCTCATTTTTGCCAATAGTTTTTGTGGACGTCAGTTAAGACCTAGCTATGGAGTCAGTTAACCCTCAATGCCAAAACGTCCCATTTTCAAAGTCAATCGACCCCCGGATCAGGTAAAACCCACATTTTGCCGATTTTCGTGTGCTATAGTCCACAGACTTTTTGGAGATCTGGAATTCTGACAGAATTTTTGCCAAATTTTTTCGTGGACGTCCGTTAAGACCTTAGCTAGGAGCTAGTTGACCCTCACGGCCAAAACGTCCCATTTTCAAGATCAAACGTGCACTAGAGAAAGAAAACACCTAATTTTGTCGATATTCGTATGTTATAGTCCATGGACTTTTTGGTAATCTAGAATTCTAACCTCTTTTTTGCAAATTTTTTTCGTGGACATCCGTTAATACGTTTGATATGGAGAAAGTTAACCCTCACGGACGTCCTATTTGAAAGGTCAAATGTGCTCCGGATCAGGTAAACCCCCCAATCCCCATATTGCCTATTTTGGTGTGCTATAGTCCACAGACTTTTTGGAGATCTGGAATTCTGACATAATTTTTCCCAAAATTTTTCGTGGACGTCC
>NW_006239364.1:51803-52011 GCF_000226075.1 Solanum tuberosum
ATTCCGATATAATTTTTGCCAAAATTTTTCGTGGAAGTCTGTTAAGAGCTTTGCTATGGTGCCATGTTGCTCTTACAGCCAAAACGTCCCATTTTAAAGGTCAAATGTTCCCCAGAGCAGGAAACCCCCCAATTTTGCCGATTTTCGTGTGTCAAATGTGCCACGGATCAAGTAAACTCACCATTTTGCCGATTTTTGTGTGCTATAG
>NW_006239364.1:52063-52410 GCF_000226075.1 Solanum tuberosum
GGAGTCAGTTATCCCTCAATGCCAAACGTCCCATTTTCAAGGTCAAACGACCCACGGATCAAGTAAACTCCCCATTTTGCCAATTTTCGTGTGCTATACTAGTCCATGGACTTTTTGATGATCTAGAATTCTGACCTTATTTTTGTAAAAAGTTTTCGTGGACGTCCGTTAAGACCTTAGCTATGGAGCCAGTTAGCCCTCACGGCCAAAACGACCCATTTTCAAGGTCAAATTTGCCCCGGATCAGGTAAACCCCCCCCCCCCATTTTGCCGATTTTGGTGTGCTATATTCCACAGACTTTTCGGTGATCTAGAATTTCGACCTCATTTTTGCAAAAAGTTTTCGT
>NW_006239364.1:52729-53267 GCF_000226075.1 Solanum tuberosum
AAACCCCCTATTTTGCCGATTTTCGTGTGCTATAGTCCATGGACTTTTTGATGATCTGCATTTTCGACATAATTTTTTCCAAAGTTTTTCGTGGACGACGGTTAAGACCTTAGCTAAGGAGATAGTTAACCCTCATGGCCAAAACGTCCTATTTTGAAGGCCAAATGTGCCCCGAAGAGGTAAACCCCCCATTTGTCGATTATCGTGTGCTATAGTCCATAGTCTTTTTGGTGATCTAGAATTCCGACCTCATTTTTGCCAAACTGACATAACTTTTGCCAAACTTTTTCGTGGGCGTCCGTTAAGACCTTAGCTATGGAAACAGTTAGCCCTTCCGGCCAAAACGTCCCATTTTGAATGTCAAATGTCCACAGACTTTTTTGTGATCTGGAATTCACGCATAATTTTTGCCAAAATTTTGCTGATTTTCGTGTGCTATAGTCCATGGACTTTTTGGTAATCTAGAATTACGACATAACTTTTACCAAAATTTTTCGTGGACATCCGTTAAAACCTTAGTTATGGAGCCAGTTAGCCC
>NW_006239364.1:53635-54835 GCF_000226075.1 Solanum tuberosum
ATTGATGGACGTCCGTTAAGACCTTTGATATGGAGCCAGTTAGCCCTCACGGCCAAAACCTCCCATTTTGACGGTCAAATGAGCCTCAGAGCAGGTAAACCCCCAATTTTGCCGATTTTCGTGTGCTATAGTCCATGGACTTTTTGGTAATCTGGAATTACGACATAACTTTTATTAAAATTTTTCGTGGACATCCGTTAAAACATTAGTTATGGAGCCAGTTAGCCCTCACGGCCAAAACCTCCCATTTTGACGGTCAAATGAGCCTCAGAGCAGGTAAACCCCCAATTTTGCCGATTTTCGTGTGCTATAGTCCATGGACTTTTTGGTAATCTGGAATTACGACATAACTTTTATTAAAATTTTTCGTGGACATCCGTTAAAACATTAGTTATGGAGCCAGTTAGCCCTCACGGCCAAAACCTCCCATTTTGACGGTCAAATGAGGCTCAGAGCAGGTAAACCCCCAATTTTGCCGATTTTCGTGTGCTATAGTCTATGTACTTTTTGGTGATCTAGAATTCCGACCTCATTTTTACCAAAAGTTTTCGTGGATGTCAGTTACGACCTAGCTATGGAGCAAGTTAGCCATCACGGCCAAAACGTCCCATTTTGAAGGTCAAATGTGCCCCAGAGCAGGTAAACCCTCCATTTTACCGATTTTCGTGTACATAGTCCATGGACTTTTTGATGATTAGGAAGACCGACATAATTTTTGCCAATATTTTTCGTGGACGTCCGTTAAGACCTCAGATATGGAGCCAGTTAGCCCTCATGGCCAAAATGTCCCATTTTGAAGGTAAAATGTGCCCCAGACCAGGTAAACCCCATATTTTGCCGATTTTAGTCCATGCTCTTTTTGGTGATCTGGAATTCCGACATAATTTGTGCCAAAATTATTCGTGGACGTCCATTATGACCTTAGCTATGGAGCTAGTTAACCCTCACGGAAAAAATGACCCATATTCAAGGTCAAACGACCCCTGGAGAAGGTAAACCACCCATTTTGACGATTATCGTGTGCTATAGTCCATGGACTTTTTGGTGATCTGGAATTCCGACATAATTTTTGCCAAAATTTTTCGTAGACTTCCGTTAAGACCTTAGCTATGCAGCCAGTTAGCTCTCACGGCCAAAACGTCAGATATGGAGCCAGTTAGCCCTCATGGCCAAAATGTCCCATTTTGAAGGTCAAATCTG
>NW_006239364.1:55088-67056 GCF_000226075.1 Solanum tuberosum
TCCAATCTCATTTTTGCAAGAAAGTTTTTATAGACGTCCGTTAAGAATTTAGCTATGGAGCCAGTTAGCCCTCACGGACAAAACGTCCCATTTTGAAGATCAAATGTTCCCCAGAGCTGGTAAACCCCCTATTTTGAGGATTTTTGTATGCTTTAGTCCATGGACTTTTTGATGATCTAGAATTCCGACCTCATTTTTGCCAAAAGTTTTCGTGGACGTCAGTTAAGACCTATCTATGGAGCCAGTTAACCCTCAAGGCCAAAATGTCCCATTTTCAAGGTCAAATGTACCCACAGAGCAGGTAAATCCCTCATTTTGCCGATTTTCGTGTGCTATAGTCCATGTACTTTTTGGTGATCTGGAATTTCGACATAATTTTGCCCAATTTTTTCGTGGACGTCCGTTAAGACATTAGCTGGGGATCCAGTTAGCCCTCACGGCCAAAACGTCCCATTTTGAAAGTCAAATGTACCCCAGAGCAGGTAAACCCCTCATTTTGCTGATTTTCGTGTGCTATAGTCCATGTACTTTTTGGTGATCTGGATTTCGAAATAATTTTTGCACAAAATTTTCTTGCTCATCCATTAAGACATTACCTATGGAGACAGTTAGCCCTCACGGCCAAAACGTCACATTTTGAAGGTGAAATTTTCCCCAGAGCAGGTAATCCCCCCATTTTGTCAATTTTCGTGTGCTTTAGTCCATGAACTTTTTGGTGATCTAGAATTCCGACCTCATTTTTGCCAAAAGTTTTCGTGGACGTCAGTTACGACCTAGCTATGGAGCAAGTTAGCCCTTACGGCCAAAACGTCCCATTTTGAAGGTCAAATGTTCCCGAGAGCAGGTAAACCCTCCATTTACCGATATTCGTGTGCTATAGTCCATAGACTTTTTGGTGATCTGGAATTCCGACATAATTTTTGCCAAAATTTTTCATGGACGTTCGTTAAGACCTTACCTATGGAGCCATTTAGCCCTGACGACCAAAACGTCCCATTTTGAATGTAAAATGTGCCCAGAGCAGGTAAACCCATAATTTTGCCGATTTTTGTGTGCTATAATCCATGGACTTTTTGGTGATCTTGAATTCCGACATAATTTTTGCCAAAGTTGTTCGTGGACGTCCATTAAGACCTTAGCTATGGAGCCAGTTAGCCCTCACAGCCAAAACGTTCCATTTTGAAGGTCAAATGTACCCCGGAGTAGGTAAACCCCCATTTTACCAATTTTCGTGTGCTTTAGTCCATGAACTTTTTGGTGATCTTGAATTCCGACATAATATTTGCCAATATTTTACTTGGATTTCCGTTAAAACCTTAGCTATGGAGCCAGTTAGCCGTAACGGCCAAAACGTCCCATTTTGAAGGTCAAGTGTGCCCCAGAGCAGGTAAACCCCTCATTTTGTCGATTTTCGTGTTCTATAGTCCATGTACTTCTTGGTGATCTGGAATTCCGAAATAATTTTTGCCCAAATTTTTCGTGGTCGTCCGTTAAGACATTAGCTATGGAGACAGTTAGCCCTCACGGCCAAAACGTCCCATTTTGAAGGTTAAATTTTACCCAAAGCTGGTAAACCCCCCATTTTGCCGATTTTCGTGTGCTTTAATTCATGGACTTTTTGGTGATCTAGATTTCCGACCTCATTTTTACCAAAATCTTTCGTGGACATCAGTTACGACCTAGCTATGGACCAAGTTAGCCCTCACGGCCAAAACGTCCCATTTTGAAGGTCAAATGTCCCCCAGAGCAGGTAAACCCTCCATTTTGCCGATTTTCGTGTGCTAAGTTATGGAGCCAGTTAGCCCTCACGGACAAAACTTCCCATTTTGAAGGTCAAATGTACCCCAGAGTAGGTAAACCCCCCAATTTTGCTGATTTTCGTGTGCTATAGTGCATTGAATTTTTTGGTTATCTGGAATTCCGACAAAACTTTTGCCAAAAAATTTCGTGGACATCCGTTAAGACTTTAGCTATGGAGCCAGTTAACCCTCACGGCCAAAAGATCCCATTTTCAAGGTCAAACAACCCACAGATCAGGTAAACCCCCATTTTGCCAATTTTCGTGTGCTATAGTCCATGGACTGTTTGGTTATCTAGAATTACGACCTCATTTATGCCAAAAGTTTTTTGTGGACGTCCGTTAAGACCTTAGCTATGGAGCCACTTAGCCATCACGGCCAAAACGTCCCATTTTGAAGGTGAAATGTGCCCCAGAGTAGGTAAACCCCTAATTTTACCGATTTTCGTGTGCTTTAGACCATGGACTTTTTGGTGATCTGGAATTCCGACATTATTTTTGACAAAATTTTTCGTGAACGTCCATTCAGATCTTAGCTATGGATCCAGTTAGCCCTAACGGCCAAAACGTCCCATTTTATAGGTCAAACGACCACCAAATCAGGTAAACCCCTTATTTTACCGATTTTCGTGAACGTCCATTCAGATCTTAGTTATGTAGCCAGTTAGCCCTTATTTCCAAAACATCCCATTTTAAATGTCAAATGTGCCCAGAGCAGGAAAACCCCCAATTTTGTCCAATTTTCGTTGTGCTATATTCCATGGACTTTTTGGTGATCTTGAATTCCGACATAATTTTTGACAAAAATTTTTGTGGACGTCCGTAAAGACCTTAGATATGGAGTCAGTTAGCCCTCACGGCCAAAACGTCCCATTTAAAAGGTCAAATGAGCCCCAGTGCAGGAAAACCCCTATTTTTGCCGATTTTCGTATGTTATAATCCATGGACTTTTTGGTGATCTCAAATTTCGACATATATTTTGCCAAACTTTTTCGTGGACGTCCGTTAAGACCTTAGCTATGGAGCCAGTTAGCCTTCACGAGCAAACGTCCCATTTTGAAGGTCAATTGTGCCCATAGCAGGAAAACCTCCAATTTTGCCGATTTTCGTGTGCTATAGTCCATGGACTTTTTGGTGATCTGGAATTCCGGCATAATTTTTTCCAAAATATTTCATGGACGATCGTTAATACCTTAGATATGGAGCCAGTTAGCCCTCACAGACAAAACATACCATTTTGAAGGTCAAATGTCCCTCGGATCAGGTAAACCCCTCAATTTTATCGATTATGGTGTGCTATAGTCCATGGACTTTGTGGTGATCTACAATTCCGAACTCATTTTCGCTAAAAGATTTCTTAGACGTCCGGTAAGACCTTAGCTAGGGAGCCAGGTAGCCCTCACGGCCAAAACATCCCATTTGGAAGGTCAAATGTTCCCCGGATCAGCTAAACCCCTTATTTTGCCGATTATCGTGTGCTATAGTCCATGCACTTTTTGGTGATCTGGATAATGACATAATTTTTTACCAAAATTTTTCGTGGAGGTCCATTAAGACCTTAGCTACGGAGCCAGTTAGCCCTCACGGCAAAAACATCCCATTTTGAAGGTCAAATAAGCCCTAGAGCAGGTAAACCCCCCATTTTGCCGATTATCGTGTGCTATAGTCCATAGACTTTTTGATGATCTAGAATTCAGACTTCATTTTTGCCAAAAGTTTTCGTGGACGTATGTTAAGACCTTAGCTATGGAGCAGTTAGACTTCACGGCCATAACGTCCCATTATAAAGGTCAAATGTACCCCAGAGCAGAAAAACCCCCAATTTAGTCGATTTCCGTGTGCTATAATCCATGGACTTTTTGATGATCTGGAATTCCGACATAATTTTGTCCAAACTATTTCGTGGACTGCCGTTAAGACCTTAGCTATGGAGCCAGTTAGCCCTCATGGCCAAAACGTCCTATTATAAAAGTCAAATGTACCCCAGAGCATGAAAACCACCCAATTTTGCCGATTTTCGTATGCTATATTCCATGGACTTATTGGTGATCTGGATTCCGACATAATTTTTGCCAAAATTTTACGTGGACATCAGTTAAGACCTTATCTATGGAGCCAGTTAGATCTCACAGCCAAAACGTCCCATTTTAAAGGTGAAATATTCCCCAGAGCCGGAAAACCCCCAATTTTGCCGATTTTCGTGTGCTAAGGTCCATGGACTTTTCGGTGATCTGGAATTTCGACATTAGTTTTGCCAAAATATTTCGTGAACGTCCGTTCAGACCTTAGCTATGGAGCCAGTTAGCCGTCACGGCCATAACATCCCATTTGAAAGGTCAAATGTCCCCCAGAGCAGGAAAACCCCTAATTTTGTTGATTTTCGTGTGCTATAATCCATGGACTTTTTGGTGTTCTGTAATTCCGACATAATTTTTGGCAAATTTTTTTGTGGACGACTGTTAAGACCTTAGCTATGGAGCCAGTTAGCCCTCACGGCCAAAACATCCCATTTTGAAGGTCAAATGTTCCCCGTATCACTTAAACCCCCATTTTTACCGATTATCATGTGCTATGGTCCATGGACTTTTTGGAGATCCAGAATTCTGACTTTATTTTTGCAAAAAGTTTTCGTGGATGTCCGTTAAGACTTTAGCTATGGAGCCAGTTAGCCCTAACGGCCAAAACATCCCATTTTGAAGGTCAAATGTGCCCCGGATCAGGTAAACCCCATATTTTGCCGATTATCGTGTGCTATAGTCCATGGACTTTTTGGTGATCTAGAATTCCGACCTCATTTTTGCAAAAGGTTTTCGTGGACGGCCGTTAAGACTTTGCTATGTATCGAGTTAGACCTCACGGCCAAAACGTCCTATTTTGAAGGTCAAATGTGCCCTAGAGCGGGTAAACCCCCATTTTGCCGATTATCGTGTGCTATTGTCCATGGACTTTTTGGTGATCTGGATTCCGACATAATTTTCGCCAAAATTTTTTGTGGACGACCGTTAAGACCTTAACTATGGAGCCAGTTAGCCCTTACGACCAAATCATCTCATTTTGAAGGTCAAATGTTCCCAGATCAAGTAAAATTCCCCATTTTGCCGATTTTCGTGTGCTATAGTCCATGGACTTTATGGTGATCTGAAATTTCGACATAATTTTGGCCAAAAATTTTCGTGGACGTCCGTTAAGCATTAGTTGTGGAGCCAGTTAGCCCTCACTTCCAAAACATCCCATTTTAAATGTCAAATGTGCCCAGAGCAGGAAAACCCCCTAATTTTGCTAATTTTCGTGTGCTATATTCCATGGACTTTTTGGTGATCTTGAATTCCGACATAATTTTTGCCAAAATTTTTTGTGGAGGTTCGTAAAGACCTTAGATATGGAGTCAGTTAGCCCTCACGGCCAAAACGTCCCATTTAAAAGGTCAAATGAGCCCTAGAGCAGGAAAACCCCCAATTTTGCCAATTTTCGTGTGTTATAATCCATGGACTTTTTGGTGATCTGGAATTTCGACATTATTTTTGCCAAAAGTTTTCGTAGACGTCCGTTAAGACCTTAGCTATGGATCCAGTTAGCCCTCACGGTCAAAATGTCCCATTTTAATGGTCAATTGTGCCCATAGCAGGAAAACCTCCAATTTAGCCAATTTTCATGTGCTATAGTCCATGGACTTTTTGGTGATCTGAAATTCCGGCATAATTTGTACCAAAATTTTTCATGGACTACTGTTAAGACCTTAGCTATGGTGCTAGTTAGCCTTCACAGCCAAAATATCCAATTTTGAAGGTCAAAAATACCCCGAATCAGGTAAACCCACCATTTTGCCGATTATCGTGTGCTATAGTCCATGGTCTTTTTGGTGATGTAGAATTTCGACCTCATTTTTGCATAATTTTTCGTGGACGTTTGTTAAGACCTTAGCTATGGTGCTAGTTAGCCTTCACAGCCAAAATATCCAATTTTGAAGGTCAAAAATACCCCGAATCAGGTAAACCCACCATTTTGCCGATTATCGTGTGCTATTGTCCATGGACTTTTTGGTGATCTGGAATTACGACATAATTTTTGCCAAAATTTTTGGTCGACGCCAGTTAGCCCTCACGGCTAAAACTTCCTATTTTAAAGGTCAAATTTACCCCAAAGCAGGAAAATCCCCAATTTTGCAGATTTTCGTGTGCTATACCATGGACTTTTTGGTAATCTGGAATTCCGACATAATTTTTGCGAAAATACTTCCTGGACGTCCGTTAGTACCTTAGCTATGGAGCCAGTTATCCCTCATGGCCAAAACGTCCCATTTTAAAGGTCAAATGTGACCCAGAGTAGGAAAAACCCCACTTTTGCTGATTTTCGTGTGCTATAGTCCATGGAATTTTTTGTGATCTGGAATTACGATATAATTTTTGCCAAAATATTTCGTGGACGATCGTTAGGACCTTAGTTATAGAGCCAGTTATCCCTCACGGACAAAACATCCCATTTTGAAGGTCAAATATGCCCCGAATCAAGTAAACCCCCCATTTTGCCGATTTTTGTGTGCTATAATCCATGTACTTTTTGGTGATCTAGAATTACGAATTCATTTTTGCAAAAAGTTTTCGTGGACGTCCGTTAAGACCGTAGCTATGGAGCCAGTTAGCCATCACGGCCAAAACTCCCACTTTGAAGATTAAATGTGCCCCAAAGCAGATAAACCACAATTTTGCCGATTTTCGTGTGCGATAGTCCATAGACTTTTTGGTGATCCAGAATTTCGACATAAATTTTGCCAAAATTTTTCGTGGACATCCGTTAAGACCTTAGCTATGGAGCCAGTTAGCCCTCACGGCCAAAACGTCTCATTTTGAAGGTCAAATTTGCCTTAGAGCAGGTAAACCCCTGATTTTGCCGATTATCGTGTGCTATAGTCCATGGAATTTTTAGTGATCTGGAATTCCGACATAATTTTTGCCAAAATTTTTCGTGGACGTCCGTTTTGACCTTAGCTATGGAGCCAGTTAACCCTCACGTAAAAAACATACCATTTTAAATGTCAAATGTTCCCCGGATCAGGTAAACCCTCATTTTTCCAATCTTCATATGCTATAGTCCACGATCTTTTTAGTGATCTAGAAATCTAACATAATTTTGGACCAAAATTTTTTGTGGACGTCCGTTTTGACCTTAGCAATGGAGCCAGTTAGCCCTCACGACCAAAACGTCCCATTATAAAGGTCAAATGTGCCCAGAGCAGGAAAACACTCATTTTTTGCCGATTTTCGTATGCTATAGTCCATGAACTTTTTGGTGATCTGGAATTTTGACATAATTTTCGCCAAAATTTTTCGTGGACGACCGCTAAGACCTTAGAAGTAGAGCCAATTAGTCCTCATGGCCAAAACTTCCCATTTTGAAGGTCAAATGTGCCCCGGATCAAGTAAACCCCCTATTTTTCCGGTTTTCGGGTCCTATAGTCCGTGTACTTTATGGTGATCTGGAATTCCGGCAGAATTTTTACCAAAATTTTTCGTGGACGTCCGTTAATACCTTAGCTATGGAGCCAGTTAGCCTTCACGGCCAAAACGTCCCATTTTGGATGTGAAATGTTCCCTAAAGCGGGTAAACCCCCCATTTTGCCGATTATCGTGTGCTATAGTCCATAGACTTTTTGGTGATCTGAAATTCCAACATAATTTGTGCTAAAATTTTTCGTGGACGTATGTTAAGACCTTAGATATGGAGCCAATTAGCCCTCAGGGCCAAAACGTCTCATTTTGAAGGTTAAATGTACCCTAGAGCAGATAAATCCCCCATTTTGCCGATTATCGTGTGCTATAGTCAATGGACTTTTTGGTGATCTGTAATTTCGACATAATTTGTCAAAAAAAATTTTGGACGTCCGTTAAGACCTTAGCTATGGAGCCAGTTTGCCCTCACGGCCAACACGTCCCATTTTGAAGGTTAAATGAGCCCTAGAGCAGGTAAACCCCCCATTTAGCCGATTATCCTGTGCTATAGTCCAGGGACTTTTTTGATGATCTAGAATTCGGACCTGATTTTTGCCAAAAGTTTTCGTGGACGTATGTTAAGACCTTAGCTATGTAGTTAGTTAACCCTCACGGCCAAAACGTCACATTTTAAAGGTTAAATGTGCCCAGAGCAGGAAAACCCCTAATTTTGCTGATTATCGTGTGCTATAGTCCATGGACTTTTTGGAAATCTGGATTCCTACATAATTTTTGCCAAAATTTTTCGTGGACATCTGTTAAGACCTTAGCTATGTAGTTAGTTAACCCTCACGGCCAAAACGTCACATTTTAAAGGTTAAATGTGCCCAGAGCAGGAAAACCCCTAATTTTGCTGATTATCGTGTGCTATAGTCCATGGACTTTTTGGTGATCGAGAATTCCAAACCTTTTTTTGCAAAACGTTTTCGTGGACGTCCGTTAAGACCTTACCTATGGAGCCAGTTAGCCCTCACGACCAAAACGTCCCATTATAAAGGTCAAATGTACTCCAGAGCAGGAAAACACCAAATTTTCCCGATTTTCGTGTGCTATAATCCATGGACTTTTTGGTGTGCTATAGTCCACAGACTTTTTTGTGATCTGGAATTCTGACATAATTTTTCACCAAAATTTTTTGTGGATCTCAGTTAAGACCTTAGATATGGAGCTAGTTAGCCCTCACGGACAAAACGTCCCATTATAAATGTCAAATGTGCCCATAGCAGGAAAACCCCCAATTTTGCTGATTTTCGTTTGCTATAGTCCATGGACTTTTTGGTGATCTGGAATTCTGATATAATTTTCGCAAAAATTTTTCTTGGACGACTGTTAAGACCTTAGCTATGGAACCAGTTAGCCCTCACGGCCAAAACATCCCATTTTGAAGGTCAAATGTACATCAGAGCAGGAAAACCCCCAATTTTGCCGATTTTCGTGTGCTATAATCCATGGACTTTTTGGTCATCTGGATTTCCGACATCAGTTTTGCCAAAAATTTTCGCTTAACTATGGAGCCAATTAGCCCTCACGGACAAAACGTCCCATTTTAAAGGGCAAATGTGCCCAGAGCAAAAAAAACCTAATTTTATATATTTTCGTGTGCTATAGTACATGTACTTTTTGTTGATCTGGAATTCCGACATAATTTTTGCAAAATATTTTCGTGGACGGCCGTTAAGACCTTTACTATGGAGCCAGTTAGCCCTCACGGCCAAAACATCCCATTTTGAAGGTCAAATATGCCCCGGATTAGGTAAACCCCCATTTTGCCAATTATCGTGTGCTATTGTCCATGGATTTTTTGGTGATCTAGAATTTCGAACTCATTTTTGCAAAAAGTTTTCATGGACGTTCGTTAAGACTTTAGCAATGGAGCCAATTTGCGCTCACGACCAAAACATCACATTTTGAAGGTTAAATGTGCCCTACAGCAGGTGAATCCTCCATTTTTCCGATTTTCGTGTGCTATAATCCACGGAGTTTTTGGTGATCTGGAATTCCGACATAATTTTTGCCAAAAATTTTTGTGGACGTCCTTTAGGACCCTACCAATGGAGCCAGTTAGCTCTCACGGCCAAAGCGTCCCGTTTTAATAGTCAAATGTAACCCAGGGTTGGAAAATCACCAACTTTGCCGATTTTCGTGTGCTATAGTCTATAGACTTTTTGGTGATCTGGATTTTTGACATAATTTATGCCAAAATTTTTCATGGATGACCGTTAATACCATAGATATGGAACCAGTTAGCCCTCACGGCCAAAACATATCATTTTGAAGGTCAAATGTTCCCCGGATCAGGTAAACCCCTCCGTTTTGTCGATTATCGTGTGCCATAATCCATGGACTTTGTGGTGATCTAGAATTCCGACTTCATTTTTGCTAAAAGCTTTCGTGGACATCCATTAAGACATTAGCTATGGAGACAGTTAGCCCTCACGGCAAAAACATCCCACTTTAAAGGTCAAATGAGCCCTAGAGCAGGTAAACCCCCTATTTTGCCGATTATCGTGTGCTATAGTCCATAGACTTTTTGGTGATCTAGAATTCGGACTTCATTTATGCCAAAAGTTTTCGTGGACGTATGTTAAGACCTTAGATATGGAGCCAGTTAGCCCTCACGGTCATAACGTCCCATTTTAAAGTTCAAATGTACCCCATAATAGGAAAACCCCCAATTTTTGCCGATTTTCGTGTGCTATAGTCTATGGACTTTTTGGTGTTCTGGTACTCCCACATAATTTTTACCAAAATTTTTCTTGGACGTCTGTTAAGACCTTAGCTATGTAGCCAGTTAGCCCTCATGGCCAAAACGTCCCATTTTAAAGGTCAAATGTGCCCCAGAGAACAAAAACCCCCAATTTTACCGATTATCACGTGCTATAGTCCATGGACTTTTTGGAGATCCAGAATTCTGACTTTATTTTTGCAAAAAGTTTTCCTGGATGTCTGTTAAGACCTTAGCTATGGAGTCAGTTAGCCCTAACTGCCAAAACATCCCATTTTGAAGGTCAAATGTGCCCTAGTGCGGGTAAACCCCCCATTTTGCCGATTATCGTGTGGTATAGTCCATGGACTTTTTGGTGTTTTGGTATTCCGACATAATTTTTGCCAAAATTTTTCTTGGACGTCTGTTAAGACCTTAGCTATGGAGTCAGTTACCCCTAACGGCCAAAACGTCCCATTTTGAAGGTAAAATGTGCCCTAGTGCGGGTAAACCCCCCATTTTGCCGATTATCGTGTGGTATAGTCCATGGACTTTTTGGTGTTTTGGTATTCCGACATAATTTTTGCCAAAATTTTTCTTGGACGTCTGTTAAGACCTTAGCTATGTAGCCAGTTTGCCCTAACGGCCAAAACGTCCCATTTTAAAGGTCAAATGTGCCCCAGAGCACGAAAACCCCCAATTTTACCGATTATCAGGTGATATAGTCCATGGACTTTTTGGAGATCCAGAATTCCGACTTTATTTTTGCAAAAAGTTTTCGTGGATGTCTGTTAAGACCTTAGCTATGGAGCCAATTAGCCCTCACGGCCAAAACGTCCCATTTTGAAGTTCTAATGTTCCCCAGATCGTTAAGACCTTAGCTATTGAGCTAGTTATCCCTAACGGCCAAAACATCCCATTTTGAAGGTCAAATGTGCCTCGGATCAAGTAAATCCCCCATTTTGCCGATTTGGGTGTGCTATAGTCCATGGACTTTATAGAGATTTGGAATTCCGACATAATTTTGGACAAAAATTTTCGTGGACGTCCGTTAAGACTTTGCTATCGATCCAGTTATCCCTAACAGCCAAAACGTCCCATTTTGAAGGTCAAATGTGCCTCGGATCAAGTAAATCCCCCATTTTGCCGATTTGGGTGTGCTATAGTCCATGGACTTTATAGAGATTTGGAATTCCGACATAATTTTGGACAAAAATTTTCGTGGACGTCCGTTAAGACCTTAGTTATGGAGCCAGTTAGCCCTCACTTCCAAAACATTCCATTTTAAATGTCAAATGTGCCCAGAGCAGGAAAACCCCCAATTTTGCCAATTTTCATGTGCTATATTCCATGGAATTTTTGGTGATATGGAATTCCGACATTATTTTTGCCAAAATATTTCGTGAACGTCTGTTCAGACCTTAGTTATGGAACCAGTTATCCCTAACGGCCAAAACGTCCCATTTTGAAGATCAAACGACCCCCGGATCAGGTAAACCCCCCTATTTTGCCGATTTTCATCTGCTATAGTCCATTGCCTTTTTGGTTATCTGGAATTCCGACATAACTTTTGCAAAAAAAAATTGTGGACGTCCCTTAAGACCTTAGTTATGGATCTAGTTAACCCTCTCGGCTAAAATGTCCCATTTTCATGGTCAAACGACCCCCGGATCAGGTAAACCCCCCATTTTGCCGATTTTCATGTGCTATAGTCCATGGACTTTTTGGTGATGTAGAATTCCAAGTTTATATTTGCAAAAAGTTTTCGTGGACGTCCGTCTAAGACCTTAGCTATGGAGCCAGTTATCCCTCACGGCCAAAACGTCCGATTTTGTAGGTCAAATGTCCCCCAGAGCAGGTAAACCCCCCAATTTTGTCGATTTTCGTGTGCATAGTCCACAAACTTTTAGGTGATCTGGAATTCTTAAAAAAAAATTGCCAAAATTTTTCGTGTACGTCCGTTAAGACCTTAGCTATGGA
>NW_006239364.1:67223-67697 GCF_000226075.1 Solanum tuberosum
GAATTCCGATATAATTTTTGCCAAAAATTTTCGTGGACTACCGTTAAGACCTTAGCTATGGTGCCAGTTAGCCTTCACAGCCAAAACATCCAATTTTGAAGGTCAAAATTACCCCGGATCAGGTAACCCCCTATTTTGCTGATTTTCGTGTGCTATAATCTATGAACTTTTTCGTGATCTGGAATTTCGACATAATTTTTGGCAAAATTTTTCATGGGCGACCTTTAAGACCTTAGCTATGGAGCCAGTTATCCCTCACGGCCAAAACGTCCCATTTTCAAGGTCAAATGTGCCCCACAGCAGCATGACCCTTAATTTTGCCGATTTTCGTGTGCTATAGTCCATTGACATTTGCTATAGTCCATGGACTTTTTGGTGGTCTGGAATTCCGACATAATTTTTGCTAAAATTTTCCGTATACGTCCGTTAAGACCTAAGCTATGGAGATAGTTAGCCCTTATGGCCAAAACGTCA
>NW_006239364.1:67795-70271 GCF_000226075.1 Solanum tuberosum
TTTTTGGTGTTGTGGAATTTTGACATAATTTTTGCCAAAACTTTTCGTGGGCGTCCGTAAAGACCATACCTATGGAGTCAGTTAGCCGTCACGGCCAAAACATCCCATTTTGAAGATCAAATGTCCCCATGATCAGGAAAACCGCCAATTTTGCCGATTTTTGTGTGCTATAGTCCATTGAATTTTTGGTGATCTACAATTCCGCACTCATTTTTGCAAAAACTTTTCGTGGACGTCCGTTAAAACCTTAGCTATGGAACCAGTTAGCCCTCACGGCCAAAACGTACCATTTTGAAGGTCTAATGTGCCTGGAATCAAGTAAACACCCCATTTTGCCGATTTTCGTGTGCTATAGTGCATGGACTTTTTGGTGGTCTGGAATCCCGACATAAATTTTGCCAAAATTTTTCGTGGACGAACGTTAAGACCTTATCTATGGAGCCAGTTGGCCCTCACGGCCAAAACGTCCCATTTGAAAGGTCAAATGTTCCCCTGAGTGGGAAAACCCTCAATTTTGCCTATTTTTGTGTGCTATAGTCCACGGACTTTTTGTTGATCTGGAATTCCGACATAATTTTTGCCAAAATTTTTCCTGGACGACTGTTAAGACGTAAGCTATGGATCCAGTTAGCCCTCACGGCCAAAATATCCCATTTTTGAAGGTCAAATATACCCCGGATCAGGTAAACCCCCCATTTTGCCAATTATAGTCTGTTATAGTGCATGGACTTTTTGGTGATTTAGAATTCCCACCTCATTTTTTCAAAAAGTATTCGTGGACGTCCGTTAAGACCTTAGCTATGGAGCCAGTTAGCCCTCAAGGCCAGAACATCCCATTTTGAAGGTTAAATGTGCCCCGGATCAAGTAAACCACCCATTTTGCCGATTTTCGTGTGCTACAGTCCATAGACTTTTTGGTGATCTGGAATTCCGACATTATTTTTGCCAAATTTTTCGTGGACGACCGTTAAAACCATAGCTATGGATCCAGTTAGCCCTCACGCCCAAAACATCCCATTTTGAATATCAAATCTGCCCCGGATCAGGTAAACCCCCCATATTGTCGATTATCGTGTGCTATATCCATGGACTTTTTGGTGATCTAGAATTCCGAACTCATTTTTGCAAAAAGTTTTCGTGGACGTCCGTTAAGATTTTAGCTATGGAGCCAGTTTGCCATCACGGCCAAAACGTCCCATTTTGAAGGTCAAATGTTCCCTACAGCAGGTAAACCCCCCATTTTGTCGATTTTCTTGTGCTATAGTCCATGGACTTTTTGATGATCTGGATTCCGACATAATTTTTGCCAAATTTTTTTGTGGACGTTCATTAAAACCTTAACTATAGAGCCAGTTAGCTCTGACGGCCAAAACGTCCCATTTTAATGGTCAAATGTGCCCTATAGTAGTAAAACCCCCAATTTTGCCCATTTATCGTGTGCTATAGTCAATGGACTTATTGGTGATCTAGAATTCGTACCTCATTTTTGCCAAAAGTTTTCGTGGACATATGTTAAGACCTTAGCTATGGAGCTAGTTAGCCCTCACGGCCAAAACGTCTCATATTAAATGTCAAATGTACCCCAGAGCATGAAATCCCCTAATTTTGCAGATTATCGCGTGCTATAGTTCATGGACTTTTTGGTGATACAGAATTCCGACCTTATTTTTGCAAAAAGTTTTCGTGGACGTCCGTTAAGACCTTAGCTATGGATCCAGTTAGCCCTCACGGCCAAAACGTCTCATATTAAATGTCAAATGTACCCCAGAGCATGAAATCCCCTAATTTTGCCGATTATTGTGTGCTATAGTTCATGGACTTTTTGGTGATACAGAATTCCGACCTTATTTTTGCAAAAAGTTTTCGTGGACGTCCGTTAAGACCTTATCAATGGAGGCAGTTAGCCCTCACGTCCAAAACATCCCATTTTAAATGTCAAATGTGCCACGGATCAGGTAAACCCCCAATTTTGCCGAATATAGTGTGCTATAGTCCATGGAATTTTTGGTGATCTAGAATTCCGACTTCATTTTTGAAAAAAGTTTTCATGGACGTTCGTTAAGACTTTAGCTATGGATCCAGTTAGCCCTTACGGCCAAAACGTCCCATTTTGAAGGTCAAATGCTCCTTAGAGCGGGTAAACCCCTCATTTTTTCGATAGTCGTGTGGTATAGTTTATCAACATTTTGGTGATCTGGAATTTCGACATAATTTTTACCAAAATTTTTCGTGGATGTCCGTTAATACCTTAGCTATGGAGCCAGTTAGCCCTCACGGCCAAAACGTCCAATTTTGAAGGTCAAATGTGCCCTAGATTAGGTGAACCCCCCATTTTGCCGATTATCCTGTGCTATAGTCCATTGTCTTTTTGGTGATCTGGAATTCCGACATAATTTTCGCCAAAATTTTTCGTAGGCGACCCTTAAGACTTTAGCTATGCAGCCAGTTAGCCCTCACGGCCAAAACATCCCATTTT
>NW_006239364.1:70323-70762 GCF_000226075.1 Solanum tuberosum
CGATTTTTGTGTGCTATAGTCCATGGACTTTTTGGAAATCTGGAATTCCAACATAATATTTACATTAATTTGTCGTGGACGTCCGTTAAAACCTTAGCTATGGAGCAAGTTAGCCCTCACGGCCAAAACGTCCTATTTTTGAAGGTCAAATGTGCCCTCGAGCAGGAAAACCCCCAATTTTGCCGATTTTCGTATGCTATAGTCCATGGACTTTTTGGTGATGTGGAATTCCGACCACATTTTTGCCAAAAAATTTCACGGACGTCCATTAAGACCTTAACTATGGAGCCAGTTAGTCCTCACGGCCAAGGCGACCCATTTTCAAGGTCAAATGACCCACGGATCAAGTCAAAACCCCCCATTTTGCCGATTTTCGTGTGATATAATCCATGGACTTTTTGATTATCTAGAATTCCGAAATAATTTTTGCCAAAATTTT
>NW_006239364.1:70784-71296 GCF_000226075.1 Solanum tuberosum
TGGACGTCCGTTAAGACCTTAGCTATGGAACCAGTTAGCTCTCACGGCCAAAACGTCTAATTTTTAATGTTAAATGATCCCCAGAAAAGGTAAACCCCTCATTTTGCCGATTTTCGTGTGCTAGTCTATTAACTTTTTGGTGATCTGAAATTTCGACATAATTTTTGCCAAAATATTTTGTGGACGTCCGTTAAGACCTTAGCTATGAAGCAAGTTAGCCCGCCAAAACGTCCCATTTTCAAGGTCAAACGACCCCTGGATCAGGTAAATCCCCGATTTTGCCGATTGTAGTGTGCTACAGTCAATGAACTTTTTGGTGATCTAGAATTCCGACCACATTTTTGCCAAAAGTTATCGTAGACGTCCGTAAAGACCTTAGCTCTCACGGCCAAAACGTGCAATTTTGAACGTCAAATGTTCCCCAAAGTAGGTAAACCCCCCATTTTGCCGATTTTCGTGTGCCATATTCTATTGACTTTTTGGCGATCTGGATTTCCGACATAATTTTTGCC
>NW_006239364.1:71550-73058 GCF_000226075.1 Solanum tuberosum
TGATCTGGGTTTCAACATAATTATTGCCAAAAGTTTTCGTGGACGTCCTTTAAAGCCTTAGCTTTGGAGCCAGTTAGATTCACGGCCACAACATCCCATTTTGAAGGTCAAATGTTCCCCGGATCAGGTAAACCCCCCATTTTGCCAATTTTCGTGTGCTATAGTCCAGGGACTTTTTGGTGATCTGGAATTTCAACATAATTATTGCCAAAAGTTTTCGTGGACGTCCTTTAAAGCCTTAGCTTTGGAGCCAGTTAGATTCACGGCCACAACATCCCATTTTGAAGGTCAAATGTTCCCCGGATCAGGTAAACCCCCCATTTTGCCAATTTTCGTGTGCTATAGTCCAGGGACTTTTTGGTGATCTGGAATTTCAACATAATTATTGCCAAAAGTTTTCGTGGACGTCCTTTAAAGCCTTAGCTTTGGAGCCAGTTAGATTCACGGCCACAACATCCCATTTTGAAGGTCAAATGTTCCCCGGATCAGGTAAACCCCCCATTTTGCCAATTTTCGTGTGCTATAGTCCAGGGACTTTTTGGTGATCTGGAATTTCAACATAATTATTGCCAAAAGTTTTCGTGGACGTCCTTTAAAGCCTTAGCTTTGGAGCCAGTTAGATTCACGGCCACAACATCCCATTTTGAAGGTCAAATGTACCCCGGATCGGGTAAACTCCGTGTTTTGCCCATTTTCGTGTGCTTATAGTCCATGGACTTTTTGGTGATCTAAAATTTCCACGTAATTTTAGCCAAATTTTTTTGTGGACGTCCGCTAAGACCTTAGCTATGGAGCCAGTTAACCCTCAAGGCCAAAACGTCCCATTTTTAAGGTCAAACTAACCCCGGATCAGGTAAACCCCCAATTTTGCCGATTTTCGTGTGCTATAGTCAATGGACTTTTTGGTGATCTGGATTTTGACATAACTTTTGCCAGAGATATTCGTCGACGTCCGTTAAGATCTTAGCTATGGAGCCAGTTAACCCTCAAGGCCAAAACGTCCCATTTTTAAGGTCAAACTAACCCCGGATCAGGTAAACCCCCCCTCCCCCCCCATTTTGCCAATTTTCGTGTGCTTTCCATAGACTTTTTGGTGATCTAGAATTCCGACCTTATTTTTGCAAAAAGTTTTCGTGGACGTGGACGTCCGTTAAGACGTTAGCTATTGATCCAGTTAGCCAACGTGGCCAAAACGTCCCATTTTGAAGGTCAAATGTGCCACAGAGCAGGTAAACCCTTCATTTTATCGATTTTCGTGTGCTTTTAGTCCATGGACTTTTTGTTGATCTGGAATTTCGACATTTTATTTGCCAAAATTATTCGTGGACGTCCGTTGAAACCTTAGCTATGGAATCAGTTAGCCCTCACGGCCAAAACATCCCATTTTGAAGGTCAAATCTTCCCCGGATCAGGTAAACCCATAATTTTGCCGATTATCGTGTGCTATAGTCCATGGACTTTTTGGTGATCTGGAATTCCGACATAATTTTTGCCAAAAATTTTCGTGG
>NW_006239364.1:73187-76891 GCF_000226075.1 Solanum tuberosum
CTCATTTTGCCGCTTTTCGTGTGCTATAGTCCATGCACTTTTTGGTGATCCAGAACTCCGACCTCTTTTTTGCCAAATTTTACATGGACGTCCATTAAGACCTTACCTATTGAGCCAGTTGGCCCTCACGACCCAAACGACCAATTTTCTAGTTCAAACGATCCCCAAAGCAGGTAAACCCCCCATTTTACCGATTTTCGTGTGCGATAGTCCATCGACATTTTGGTGATCTGGAATTCCGACATAACTTTTGCAAAAATATTTCGTGGACGACCGTTAAGAGCTTAGCTACGGAGCCAGTTAGCCCTCACGGCCAAAACGTCCCATTTTGAAGGTCAAATGTGCTCCGCATCAGGTAAACCCCCCATTTTGCCGATTATCGTGTGCTATAGTGCATGGACTTTTTGGAGATCTAGAATTCTGACCTCATTTTTGCAAAATATTTTTGTGGACGTCCGTTAAGACCTTAGCTATGGAACCAGTTAGCCCTCATCGCCAAAACGTCCCATTTTGAAGGTCAAATGTGCTCCGCATCAGGTAAACCCCCCATTTTGCCGATTTTGGTGTGCTATAGTCTAGAGACTTTTTGGTGATCTAGAATTCCGAACTCATTTTTGCAAAAAGTTTTCGTGGACGTCCGTTAAGACCTTAACTATGGAGCAAGTTAGCCCTCACGGCCAAAACGTCCCGTTTTGAGGGTCAAATGTGCCCCAGAGAAGGTAAACCCCATATTTTGCCAATTTTCGTGTGCTATAGTTCACCATATTTTTTGGTGATCTAGAATTCCGAACTCATTTTTGCAAAAAGTTTTCGTGGACGTCCGTTAAGACCCTAGCTATGGAACCAGTTACCCCTCACGGCCAAAACATCCCATTTTGAAGGTCAAATGTACCCCAGAGCAGGTAAATCCCTCATTTTGCCGATTTTCGTGTGCTATAGTTCACCATCTTTTTTGGTGATCTAGAATTCCGAACTCATTTTTGCAAAAAGTTTTCGTGGACGTCCGTTAAGACCTTAGCGTCCGTTAAGACCTTAGCTATGGAACCAGTTAACCCTCATGGCCAAAATGACCTATTTTCAAGGTCAATCAACCTCCGAAGCAAGTAAACCCCCCCATTTTCCCAATTTTCGTGTGCTATAGTTCACCATATTTTTTGGTGATCTAGAATTCCCACCTGATTTTTGCCAAAAGTTTTCGTTGACTTCCGTTAAGACATTAACTATGAAGCCAGTTATCCCTCATGGCCAAAACGTCCCATTTTGAGGGTCAAATGTGACCCAAATTAGGTAAACCCCTCATTTTGCCGATTTTCGTGTGCTATAGTCGATAGACGTTTTAGTGATCTAGAATTCCGACCTCATTTTTTCCAAAAGTATTTGTGGACGGTAGTTAAGACCTAGCTATGGAGCCAGTTAACCCTCAAGTCCAAAACGTCCCATTTACTAGGTCAAATGAACCCCGGATCAGGTAAACCCCCCATTTGGCCGATTTTCGTGTGCTATAGTCCATGCACTTTCTGGTGATCTGAAATTTCGACCTCATTTATACAAAAAAATTTTGTGGACATCCATTAAGACCTTCGATTTTCGTGTGCTATAGTCCACTGGATTTTATGGTGATCAAGCATTCCGACCTCATTTTATCCGAAAGTTTTCATTGACGTCCATTAAGACCATTTTAGAAGGTCAAATATTCCCCAGAGCAGGTAAACCCCCCTATTTTGCCGGTTTTCGTGTGTTATAGTCCATGGACTTTTTGGTGATCTAGAATTCCGACCTCATTTTTGCCAAAAGTTTTCGTGGACTTCCGTTAAGACATTAGCTATGAAGCCAGTTATCCCTCACGGCCAAAACGTCCCATTTTGAAGGTCAAATATTCCCCAGAGCAGGTAAACCCCCCATTTTACCAATTTTCGTGTGCTATAGTTCACCATCTTTTTTGGTGATCTAGAATTTCGACCTCATTTTTGCAAAAAGTTTTCGTGGACTTCCGTTAAGACATTAGCTATGAAGCCAGTTATCCCTCACGGCCAAAACGTCCCATTTTGAAGGTCAAATATTCCCCAGAGCAGGTAAACCCCCCTATTTTGCCGGTTTTCGTGTGTTATAGTCCATGGACTTTTTGGTGATCTAGAATTTCCACCTCATTTTTGCAAAAAGTTTTCGTGGACTTCCGTTAAGACATTAGCTATGAAGCCAGTTATCCCTCACGGCCAAAACGTCCCATTTTGAAGGTCAAATGTGCCCCGGATCAGGTAAACCCCCCATTTTACCAATTTTCGTGTGCTATAGTCCATGGACTTTTTGGTGATCTAGAATTTCGACCTCATTTTTGCAAAAAGTTTTCGTGGACGTCCGTTAAGACCTTAGCTATGGAGCCAGTTAGCCCTAATGGCCAAAACGTCCCATTTTGAAGGTCAAATGTGCCCCGGATCAGGTAAACCCCCCTATTTTGCCGGTTTTCGTGTGTTATAGTCCATGGACTTTTTGGTGATCTAGAATTTCGACCTCATTTTTGCAAAAAGTTTTCGTGGACTTCCGTTAAGACATTAGCTATGAAGCCAGTTATCCCTCACGGCCAAAACGTCCCATTTTGAATGTCAAATGTGACCCAAAGTAGGTAAACCCCTCATTTTGCCGATTTTTGTGTGCTATAGTCGATGGACGTTTTAGTGATCTAGAATTCCGACCTCATTTTTGCAAAAAGTTTTCGTGGACGTCCGTTAAGACCTTAGCTATGGAGCCAGTTAGCCCTAATGGCCAAAACGTCCCATTTTGAATGTCAAATGTGACCCAAAGTAGGTAAACCCCTCATTTTGCCGATTTTTGTGTGCTATAGTCGATGGACGTTTTAGTGATCTAGAATTCCGACCTCATTTTTGCCAAAAGTTTTCGTGGACGTCCGTTAAGACCTTAGCTATGGAGCCAGTATCCCTCATGGCCCAAACGTCCCATTTTGAAGGTCAAATGTGCCCCAGAGCAGGTAAACCCCCCTATTTTGCCGGTTTTCGTGTGTTATAGTCCATGGACTTTTTGGTGATCTAGAATTCCGACCTCATTTTTGCCAAAAGTTTTCGTGGACGTCCGTTAAGACCTTAGCTATGGAGCCAGTTAGCCCTAATGGCCAAAACGTCCCATTTTGAAGGTCAAATGTGCCCCAGAGCAGGTAAACCCCCCATTTTGCCGATTTTCATGTGCTATAGTCCATGGACTTTTTGGTGATCTAGAATTCCCACCTGATTTTGCCAAAAAGTTTTCGTGGACTTCCGTTAAGACATTAGCTATGAAGCCAGTTATCCCTCACGGCCAAAACGTCCCATTTTGAAGGTCAAATATTCCCCAGAGCAGGTAAACCCCCCATTTTACCAATTTTCGTGTGCTATAGTTCACCATCTTTTTTGGTGATCTAGAATTTCGACCTCATTTTTGCAAAAAGTTTTCGTGGACGTCCGTTAAGACCTTAGCTATGGAGCCAGTATCCCTCATGGCCCAAACGTCCCATTTTGAAGGTCAAATATTCCCCAGAGCAGGTAAACCCCCCATTTTGCCGATTTTCATGTGCTATAGTCCATGGACTTTTTGGTGATCTGCATTTCCGACATAATTTTTTCCAAAGTTTTTCGTGGACGACGGTTAAGACCTTAGCTAAGGAGATAGTTCACCCTCATGGCCAAAACGTCCTATTTTGAAGGCCAAATGTGCCC
>NW_006239364.1:76901-81565 GCF_000226075.1 Solanum tuberosum
ATTTTGCCGATTATCGTGTGCTATAGTCCATAGTCTTTTTGGTGATCTAGAATTCCGACTTCATTTTGCAAAAAGTTTTGATGGACGTCCGTTAAGAACTTTGATATGGAGCCAGTTAGCCCTAACGGCTAAAACGCTTCACGGACAAAACAACCCATTTTTATGGTCAAATGTTCCCCGGATCTGGTAAACCCACCGTTTTGCCGATTTTCGTGTGCTTATAGTCCATGGACTTTTTGGTAATCTGGAATTACGACATAACTTTTACCAAAAATTTTCGTGGACATCCGTTAAAATCTTAGTTATGGAGCCAGTTAGCCCTCACGGCCAAAACGTCCCACTTTATAGGTCAAATATGCCCAGAGCAGGTAAACCCCCATTTTGCTGATTTTCGTGTGCTATAGTCCATTGACTTTTTAGTGATCTGGAATTCGATTTCGACATAACTTTTGCCAAAAATTTTGTTGGACGTCTGTTATGACCCTAGCTATGGAGCCAGGTTGCTCTCACGGCCAAAACGTCCCATTTTAAAGGTCAAATATGGCCCAGAGCAGGAAAAACCTCCAATTTTGCCAATGTTCGTGTGCTATAGTCCATGGACATTTTGATGAACTAATATTCCGACATTAGTTTTGCCAAACTCTTTCTTGGACGACCGTTGCCTAGCTATGGAGCAAGTTAGCCATCAGGGCCAAAACGTCCAAATTTGAAGGTCAAATGTGCCCCAGAGCTGGAAAAACCCCAATTTTGCCGATTTTCGTGTGCATAGTCGATGGACTTTTTGATGATTTGGAAGTCCGACATAATTTTTGCCAAAATTTTTCGTGGACTTCCGTTAAGACCTCAGATATGGAGCCAGTTAGCTTCACGGCCAAAACATCCCATTTTAAAGGTAAAATGTGCCCCAGAGCTGGAAAAACCCCAATTTTGCCGATTTTCGTGTGCTATATTCAATGGACTTTTTGGTGATCTGTAATTCCAACATAATTTTTGTCAAATTTTTTTGTGGACGACAGTTAAAACCTTAGCTATGGATCAAGTTAGCCCTCACGGCCAAAACATCCCATTTTGAAGGTCAAATGTTCCCCGGATCAGGTAAACACCCCATTTTGCCGATTATCATGTGCTATAGTCCATTACTTTTTGATAATCTAGAATTCTGACCTTATTTTTGCAAAAAGTTTTCCTGGACGTTCATTAAGACCTTAGATATAGAGACAGTTAGCCCTCACGGCCAAAACATCCCATTTTGAAGGTCAAATGTGCTCCGGATAAGATAACCCCTCATTTTGCCGATTTTCGTGTGCTATAGTCCATGGTCTTTTTGGTGATCTGGATTTCGACATAATTTTTGCAAAAAATTTTCGTGGACTTCCGTTAAGACCTTAGCTATGGTACCAGTTAGCCATCACGGCCAAACCGTCCCATTATAAAGGTCAAATGTACCCCAGAGCAGGAAAGCCCCCAATTTTGCCAATTTTTGTGTGCTATAAATCCATTGACTTTTTGGTGATCTGTAATTCCGACATAATTTTTCCCAATATTGGTGGTGGACGTCCGTTAAGACCTTACCTATGGAACCAATTAGCCTTCACGGCCAAAACGTCTCATTTTAAAGGTCAAATGTGCCCCAGAGCATAAAATCCCGCATTTTTGCCGATTTTCGTGTGCTATAGTCCATGGACTTTTTTGGTGATCTGAAATTTCGATATTATTTTTGCCAAAATTTTTAGTGGACGACCGTTAAGACTTTAGCTATAGAGCCAAATAGCCCTCACGGCCAAAACATCATAGTTTGAAGGTCAAATGTCCCCCGAATCAGGTAAACCCCCCATTTTTTAGATTATCCTGTGCTATAGTCCGTGGACATTTTGGTGATCTAAAATTATGACATTATGTTTAGAAAATGTTTTCGTGGACGTCCATTAAGACCTTAGCTATGTAGCCAGTTAGCCCTCACGGCCAAAACATCCAATTTTGAAGGTTAAATGTTCCCCGAATTAGGTAATCCCCCAATTTTGCCGATTTTCGTGTGCTAAAAGTCCATGGACATTTTGGTGATCTGGAATTCCGAGACAATTTTTGACTAAATTTTTCGTGGACGACCGTTAAGACCTTAGCTATGAAGCCATGTAGACCGCACGGCCGAAACATCCTGTTTTGAAGGTCAAAGGTCCCCCGGATCAGGTAAACCCCCAATTTTGCCGATTTTCGTGTGCTATACTCCATGGACTTTTTGTTGATCAGGAATTCCGACATAATTTTTTCCAAAATTTTTCGTGGACGTCTATTATGATCATACCTATGGAGCCAGTTAGCCCTCATGGCCAAAACGTCCCATTTTGAAGGTCAAATGTTCCCCGGATCAGGTAAACACCCCACTTTATCGATTATCGTGTGCTATAGTCCATTGACTTTTTGGTGATCTAGAATTCCAACCTCATTTTTGCTAAATGTTTCGTGGACATCCGTTAAGACCTTAGATATGGAGCCAGTTAGCCCTCACGGCCAAAACATCCCATTTTGAAGGTCAAATGTGCCCCGAATCAGGTAAACCCCCCATTTTGCCGATTTTCGTGTGTTATAGTCCATTGTCTTTTTGGTGATCTGAAATTTCGACATAATTTTTGCCAAAATTATTCGTGGACGTCTGTTAAGACCTTAGCTATGGAGCCAGTTAGCCCTTACGGCCAAAACGTCCCATTATAAAGGTTACATGTTCCCCAGAGCAAGAAAAAACCCAATTTTGCCGATTTACGTGTGCAATGAGCCCCAGAGCAGGAAAACCCCCAATTTTGCTAATTTCGTGTGCTATAGTCCTTGGACTTTTTGGTGATCTCAAATTTTGACATAATTTTCGCCAAAACTTTTCGTTGACGACCCTTAAGACCTTATCTATGGAACCAGTTAGCCCTCACGGCCAAAACATCCCATTTTGAAGTTCAAATGTGCCCCGGATGAAGTAAACCTTCCATTTTGCCAATTTTCGTGTGCTATAGTCAATGGACTTTTTGGTGATTTGAAATTCCGACACAAATTTTGCCAAAATTTTTTGTGGACTTCCGTTAAGACCTTATCTATGGAGCCAGTTAGCCCTCACGGCCAAAACATCTCATTTTAAAGGTCAAATGTGCCACAGGGCAAGAAAACCCCCAATTTTGCCGATTTTCGTGTGCTATAATCCTTGGTACTTTTTGGTGATCTAGAATTCTGACTTTATTTTTGCAAAAAGTATTTTCGTGGACGTCCGTTAAGACCTTAGCTATGGAGCCAGTTAGCCCTCAAGGCCAAAACATCGCATTTTGAAGGTTAAATGTTCCCCGGATCAGGTAAACCTCCATTTTGACAATTTTCGTGTGTAATAGTCCACATACTTTTGATGATCTGGAATTTTGACATAATTTTTGCAAAAAAAATTTCGTTGACGACCGTTAAGATCTTTGCTATGGAGCCAGTTAGACCTTACGGCCAAACCGTCCCATTATAAAGGGCAAATGTACCCTAGAGCAGGATAACCCCCAATTTTGCCTATTTTCGTATGCTATAATCCATGGACTTTTTGGTGATCTGGAATTCTGACATAATTTTTGCCAAAATTTTTCTTGGACGTCCGTTAAGACCTTACCTATGGAGCCAATTAGCCCTCACTGCCAAAACGTCTCATTTTAAAGGTCAAATGTTCCCCAGAGTATGAAAACCCCCATTTTTATCGATTTTCGTGTGCTATAGTCCATGGACTTTTTGGTGATCTGGATTTCCGTAATTATTTTTGCCAAACTTTTTCGTGGACTTTCGTTGAGACCTTACCTATGGAGCCAGTTAGACCTAACGGCCAAAACATCCCATTTTAAAGGTCACATTTTCCACAAAGCATGAAAACCCGCAATTTTACCGATTTTCGTGTGCTATTATCCATTGACTTTTTGGTTTTCTGGAATTCCGTCATTATTTTTTCCAAAATTTTACGTGGACGACCGTTAAGACCTTAGCTATGGAGCCAGTTAGCCCTCACGGCCAAAACATCCCATTTTAAAGGGCAAATGTGCCCCAGTGTAGGAAAATCCCCAATTTTGCCGATTTTCATGTGCTATAGTCTATGGACTTTTTGGTGATCTGGATTCCGACATAATTTTTGCCAAAATTTTTCATGGACGACCGTTAAGACCTTAGCTATGGAGCCAGTTAACCCTCGCGGCCAAAACATCCCATTTTGAAGAACAAATGTTCCCCGGATTAGGTAAACCCCCCATTTTGCCGATTATCGAGTGCTATTATCCACAGACTTTTTGGTGATCTAGAATTCCGATATCATTTTTGCAAAAAGTTTTCGTGGACGTCCATTAAGACCTTAGCTATGGAGCCAGTTAGACCTCACGGCCAAAACATCCCATTTTGAAGGTTAAATGTTCCCTGAATCAGGTAAACCCCCCATTTTGCTTATTTTGCTGTGCTATAGTCCACAGACTTTTTGGTGATCTGGAATTCTGACATAATTTTTACCATACTTTTTCGTAGACGTCCGTTAGGACCTTAGCTATGGAGCCAGTTAGCCCTCACGACCAAAACGTCCCATTATAAAGGTCAAATGTGCAACGAATCAAGTAAACCCACCATTTTTTCGATTTTCGTGTGCTATAGTCCATAGACTTTTTTGTGATCTGGAA
>NW_006239364.1:81665-82616 GCF_000226075.1 Solanum tuberosum
TAGTTAGCCCACGCGGCCAAAACGTTCCATTTTGAAGGTTAAATGTGCCCCGGATCCAGAAAACCCCAAATTTTGCCGATTTGCGTGTGTTTTATGGACTTTTTGGTGATCTGAAATTCCGACATAATTTTTGCCAAAAATTTTCGTAGACGTCCGTTAAGACCTTACCTATGGAGCCAATTATCCTTCAAGGCCAAACCATCCCATTTTAAAGGTCAAATATGCCCCAGAGCAGCAAAACCCCAAATTTTTGCCAATTTTCGTGTCCTATAGTTTATAGACATTTTGGTGATCTGAAATTCCGACATAATTTTGACTAAAATTTTCGTGGTACATCTGTTAAGACCTTAGCTATGGAGCCAATTAGCCCTCACTGTCAAACCGTCCCATTTTAAAGGTCAAATATTCCCCAGAGCAGGAAAACCCCCAATTTTGCAGATTTTCGTGTGCTATAGTCCATGGACTTTTTGGTTATCTGGAATTTCAACATAAGTTTCGCCAAATTTTTTCGTGGATGTCCGTTAAGACCTATATATGGAGCCAGTTAGACCTCATAGCCAAAACGTCCCATTTTAAAGGCAAATGTTCCCCAAAGCAGGAAAACCCTTAATATTTCCAATTTTCGTGTGCTATAGTCAATTGACTTTTTGGTGATCTCGAATTTCGACATAATTTGTGCCAATTTTTTTTTTCATGGATGACCTTTAAGACCTTAGCTATGGATCCAGTTAGCTCTCACGGCCAAAACGTCCCAATTTGAAGTTCAAATGTGCCCCAGAAAAGGTAAACCCTCCATTTTGTCCATTTTCGTGTGCAATAGTCCACAGACTTTTTGGTGATCTGGAATTACGATATAATATTTGCGAAAAAATTTCATGGACGTCCGTTAAAACTTTAGCTATGGTGCCAGTTAGCCCTCACGGCCAAAACGTCCCATTTTGAAGGTCAAAT
>NW_006239364.1:82671-83415 GCF_000226075.1 Solanum tuberosum
TGTTCCCCAGAGCAGGTAAACCCCCTATTTTGCCGATTTTCGTGTGCTATAGTCCATGGACTTTTTTGTGATCTTGAATTCCGACATAATTTTTGCCTAAATTTTTCGTGTACGTCCCTTAAGACTTTAGATGATGAGCCAGTTAGCCCTCACGGCCAAAACATCCCATTTTGAAGGACAAATGTTCCCCGAATCACGTAAACCCCTAATTTTGCCGAATTTCGTGTGCTATAATAGTCCATGGAATTTTTGGTGATATAGAATTCCGACATAATTTTTGCAAAAATTTTTAATGGACGTCCGTGAATACCTTAGCTATGGAGCCAGTTAGCCCTCACGGCCAAAACGTCCCATTTTGAAGGACAAATGTTCCCCGAATCACGTAAACCCCTAATTTTGCCGAATTTCGTGTGCTATAATAGTCCATGGAATTTTTGGTGATATAGAATTCCGACATAATTTTTGCAAAAATTTTTAATGGACGTCCGTGAATACCTTAGCTATGGAGCCAGTTAGCCCTCACGGCCAAAACGTCCCATTTTGAAGGACAAATGTTCCCCGAATCACGTAAACCCCTAATTTTGCCGAATTTCGTGTGCTATAATAGTCCATGGAATTTTTGGTGATATAGAATTCCGACATAATTTTTGCAAAAATTTTTAATGGACGTCCGTGAATACCTTAGCTATGGAGCCAGTTAGCCCTCACGGCCAAAACGTCCCATTTTGAAGGACAAATGTTCCC
>NW_006239364.1:83432-86204 GCF_000226075.1 Solanum tuberosum
TCCCTATTTTGTCAATTTTCGTGTGCTATAGTCCATGGACTTTTTGGTGATCTAGAATTCTGACATTATTTTTGCCAAAAATTTTCGTAGACGTCCGGTAAGACCTTAGCTATTGATCTAGTTAGCCCTCACGGCCAAAACGTCCAATTTTAAAGGTCAAATGACCCCCAAAGCAGGAAAATCCCCAATTTTGCCAATTTTTGTGTTTTATAGTCCATGGACTTTTTGGTGATCTGGATTCCGACATATTTTTGCGAAAATTTTTCTTGGAAGTCCGTTAAGACTTTAGCTATGGATCCAGTTATCCCTCACGGCAAAAACATCCCATTTTTAAGGTCAAATCTGCCCCGGATCAAGTAAACCCCTATTTTGCCTATTATCGTGTGCTATAGTCTATGGACTTTTTGGTGATCTGGAATTTCGACTTTATTTTGCAAAAAGTTTTCGTGGACGTCCGTTAAGCCTTAGGTATGGAACCAGTTAGCCCTCACGGCCAAAACATCCCATTTTGATGGACAAATCTGCCCCGATTCAGGTAAACCCCCCATTTTATCGATTATCGTGTGCTATTGTCCATGGACTTTTTGGTCATCCAAATAAGTTTTCGTCCACGTCCGTTAAGACCTTAGCTATGGAGCCCGTTATCCTTCAAGGCCAAAACGTCCCATTTTGAAGGTCGAATGTGCACCAAACTGGTAAACCCACCATTTTGTCGATTTTTGTGTGCTATAAACCACAAACCTTTTGGTGATCTGTAATTCTGACATATTTATTGCCAAAATTTTTCGTAGACGTTTGTTAACACATTAGTTATGGAGCCAGTTAGCCCTCACGGCCTAAACATCCCACTATAAAGGTCAAAAGTGCCCCAGAGCAAGAAACCCCCAATTTTGCCGATTTTCGTGTGTTATAGTCCATGGTCTTTTTGCTGATCTGGAATTCCGACATAATTTTTGCCAAAATTTTTTGTGGACGTCCGTTAAGACCTTACCTATGGAGCCAGTTAGCCCTCACGGCTAAAACGTCCCATTTTAAGGGACTAATTTTCCCCAGAGCAGGAAAATCCCCAATTTTGCTAATTTTCGTGTGCTATAGTCAATGGTCTTTTTGGTGATCTGGAATTCCGACATAATTTTTGCAAAAAAAATTTCGTGGACGACCGTTAAGACCTTAGCTATGGAGCCAGTTAGCCATCACGGCCAAAACGTCCCATTTTAAGGGACTAATTTTCCCCAGAGCAGGAAAATCCCCAATTTTGCTAATTTTCGTGTGCTATAGTCCATGGACTTTTTGGTGATCTGAAATTTCGACATAATTTTTGCCAAAATTTTTCGTGGACGACCAATAAGACCTTAGCTATGGAGCCATTTAGCCCTCACGTCCAAAACATCCCATTTTGAAGGTGAAATGTTCCCCAGAGCAGGAAAACCCCCAATTTTGCCGATTTTCGTGTGCTATAGTCAATGGTCTTTTTGGTGATCTGGATTCCGACATAATTTTTGTCAAAAAATTTCGTGGACGACCGTTAAGACCTTAGCTATGGAGCCAGTTAGCCATCACGGCCAAAACGTCCCATTTTAAGGGACTAATTTTCCCCAGAGCAGGAAAACCCCCAATTTTGCCGATTTTCGTGTGCTATAGTCCATGGACTTTTTGGTGATCTGGATTCCGACATAATTTTTGTCAAAAAATTTCGTGGACGACCGTTAAGACCTTAGCTATGGAGCCAGTTAGCCATCACGGCCAAAACGTCCCATTTTAAGGGACTAATTTTCCCCAGAGCAGGAAAATCCCCAATTTTGCTAATTTTCGTGTGCTATAGTCAATGGTCTTTTTGGTGATCTGGAATTCCGACATAATTTTTGCCAAAATTTTTCGTGGACGACCAATAAGACCTTAGCTATGGAGCCATTTAGCCCTCACGTCCAAAACATCCCATTTTGAAGGTGAAATGTTCCCCAGAGCAGGAAAATCCCCAATTTTGCTAATTTTCGTGTGCTATAGTCAATGGTCTTTTTGGTGATCTGGAATTCCGACATAATTTTTGTCAAAAAATTTCGTGGACGACCGTTAAGACCTTAGCTATGGAGCCATTTAGCCCTCACGTCCAAAACATCCCATTTTGAAGGTGAAATGTTCCCCAGAGCAGGAAAATCCCCAATTTTGCTAATTTTCGTGTGCTATAGTCAATGGTCTTTTTGGTGATCTGGATTCCGACATAATTTTTGCCAAAATTTTTCGTGGACGACCAATAAGACCTTAGCTATGGAGCCAGTTAGCCATCACGGCCAAAACGTCCCATTTTAAGGGACTAATTTTCCCCAGAGCAGGAAAATCCCCAATTTTGCTAATTTTCGTGTGCTATAGTCAATGGACTTTTTGGTGATCTGAAATTTCGACATAATTTTTGCCAAAATTTTTCGTGGACGACCAATAAGACCTTAGCTATGGAGCCATTTAGCCCTCACGTCCAAAACATCCCATTTTGAAGGTGAAATGTTCCCCAGAGCAGGAAAACCCCCAATTTTGCCGATTTTCGTGTGCTATAGTCCATGGACTTTTTGATGATCTAGAATTCCGACCTCATTTTTGCAAAAATGCCCCATTTTAAAGGACAAATGTTCCCAGAGTAGGCAAACCCCCATTTTGTCGATTTTCGTTTGCTATAATCTATGGACTTTTTGGTGATTTGGGTTCCGACATAATTTTTGTCAAAAATTTTCATAGACGTCCGTAAAGACGTCAGCTATGGAGCCAGTTAGCCCTCACAGC
>NW_006239364.1:87502-88793 GCF_000226075.1 Solanum tuberosum
ATTTTTGTGTGCTATAGTCCATGGACTTTTTGATGATCTGGATTCCGATATAATATTTGCCAAAAATTTTCGAGGACGACCATCAAGACCCTAGCTATTGAGCCAGTTAGCCCTCACGACCAAAACGCCCCATCTTAAAGGTCAAATGTGCTCAGATCAGGAAAACCCCCAATTTAGCCAATTTTCGTATGCTATAATGCATGGACTTTCTGGTGATCTGGAATTACGACATAATTTTTGCCAAAATTTTTTGTGAACATTCATTAAGACCTTAGCTATGGAGCCAGTTAGCCCTCACGACCAAAACGCCCCATCTTAAAGGTCAAATGTGCTCAGATCAGGAAAACCCCCAATTTAGCCAATTTTCGTATGCTATAATGCATGGACTTTCTGGTGATCTGGAATTACGACATAATTTTTGCCAAAATTTTTTGTGAACATTCATTAAGACCTTAGCTATGGAGCCAGTTAGCCCTCACGACCAAAACGCCCCATCTTAAAGGTCAAATGTGCTCAGATCAGGAAAACCCCCAATTTAGCCAATTTTCGTATGCTATAATGCATGGACTTTCTGGTGATCTGGAATTACGACATAATTTTTGCCAAAATTTTTTGTGAACATTCATTAAGACCTTAGCTATGGAGCCAGTTAGCCCTCACGACCAAAACGCCCCATCTTAAAGGTCAAATGTGCTCAGATCAGGAAAACCCCCAATTTAGCCAATTTTCGTATGCTATAATGCATGGACTTTCTGGTGATCTGGAATTACGACATAATTTTTGCCAAAATTTTTTGTGAACATTCATTAAGACCTTAGCTATGGAGCCAGTTAGCCCTCACGACCAAAACGCCCCATCTTAAAGGTCAAATGTGCTAGCCCTCACTGCTAAAATGTCCCATTTTAAAGGTCTAATTTACCAAGAGCAAGAAAATCCCCAATTTTGCCAATTTTCGTGTGCTATAGTCCATGGACTTTTTGGTGATCTAGAATTCCGACCTCATTTTTGCAAAAAGTTTTCGTGGACGTCCGTTAAGACCCCAGTTAGCCCTCACGGCCAAAACGTCCCATTTTGAAGGTCAAATGTGCCCCAAAGCAGGTAAACCCCCCATTTTGTCAATTTTTGTGTGCTATAGTGCATGGACTTTTTGTTGATCTTGAATTTCGACATAATTTTTGCCAAATTTTTTTTGGAGACGTCCGTTAAGACATTAGCTATGGAGCCAGTTAGCCCTCAAGTCCAAAACGTCCCATTTTGAAGGTCAAATGTGACCCAGAGCAGGAAAACACCC
>NW_006239364.1:88857-90716 GCF_000226075.1 Solanum tuberosum
GTGATCTGGATTTCGACATAATTATTGCAAAAAAAATTCGTGGATATCCGTTAAGACCATAGATATGGAGTAAGTTAACCCACACAGCCAAAACAACCCCTTTTCAAGGTCAAATGACCCTCGAATCAGGTAAACCACCTATTTTGCCGATTTTCGTGTGCTATAGGCCATGTACTTTTTGGTGATCTTGAATTTCGACCTCATTTTTGCCAAAATTGTTCGTGGCCGTCCGTTAAGACCTTATTTATGGTGCCAGTTACCCTCATGGCCAAAACGTCCCATTTTAAAGGTCAAATGTCCCCAGAGCTGGAAAAGCCCCAATTTAGCCGAATTTCGTGTGCTATAGTCCATGGACTTTTTGATGATCAGGAATTCCGATATAATATTTGCCAAAAATTTTCGAGGACGACTATCAAGACCCTAGCTATTGAGCCAGTTAGCCCTCATGGCCAAAAACATCCCATTTTTGAAGGCAAATGTTCCCCGGATCAGGTAAACCCCCCATTTTGCCGATTTTCGTGTGCTATAATCCATGCACTATTTGGTAATCTGTAACTCCTACATAATTTTTGCCAAATTTTTTTGTGGATGTCCGTTACGATCTTAGCTATGAAACTAGTTAGTCCTCACAGCCAAACCGTTCCATTTTAAAGGTCAAATGTGCGCCAGAGCAGGAAAACGTCCAATTTTGCCAATTTTCGTGTGCTATATAGTCCATGGACTTTTTGGTGATCTGGAATTCCGACTTTATTTTTGGCAAAACTTTTCATGGACGTCTGTTAAAACCTTCTGTATGGATCCAGTTAGCCCTCACGGCCAAAACGTCCCCATTTGAAGGTCAAATGTGCCCCAGAGCGTGTAAACCCCCATTTTGCCGATTTTCGTGTGCTTAGTCCATGGACCTTTTGGTGATCAAGAATTTCAACATAATTTTTTCGAAAATATTTCGTGGACATCCGTTAAGATCTTAGCTATGGAGCCAGTTAGCCCTCACGGCCAAAATGTCCCATTTTAAAGCTCAAATGTGCCCCAGAGCTAGAAAACCCCCAATTTTGTCGATTTTCATGTGCTATATTCAATGGACTTTTTGGTGATCTGGAATTTCAACATAATTTTTGCCAAAATTTTTCGTGGACGACTGTTAAGAGCTTAGCTATGGAGCCAGTTAGCCCTCACGGCCAAAATATCCCATTTTGAAGGACAAATGTGCCCCGAATTAGATAACCCCGCATTTTGCCGATTTTCGTGTGCTATAGTCAATGGTCTTTTTGGTGATCTGGAATTCCTTCATATTTTTTGCCAAAATTTTTCGTGGACGTCCGTTAAGACCTTAGCTATGGAGCCAGTTAGCCCTCACGGCCAAAACATCCCATTTTGAAGGTCAATTGTTCCCCGGATCAGGTAAACCCACCATATTGCCAATTTTCGTGTGCTATGGTGAATGGACTTTTTGGTGTTCTGGAATTCCGACATAATTTTGTACAAATTTTTATGGACGTCCGTTAAGACCTTAGCTATGGAGCCAGTTAGGCCTCATGGACAAAACGTCCCATTTTAAAGGTCAAATGTCCCCAGAGCTGGAAAAGCCCCAATTTTGCCAATTTTCGTGTGCTATGGTGAATGGACTTTTTGGTGTTCTGGAATTCCGACATAATTTTGTACAAATTTTTATGGACGTCCGTTAAGACCTTAGCTATGGAGCCAGTTAGCCCTCAAGGCCAAAATGCCCCATTTTAAAGGACAAATGTGCCCAGAGTAAGCAAACCCCCATTTTGTCGATTTTCGTGTGCTATAATCAATGGACTTTTTGATGATCTGGAATTCTGACATAATTTTTCCCAAAATTTTTCTGTACGTCC
>NW_006239364.1:90754-95498 GCF_000226075.1 Solanum tuberosum
TGAACGTCCGTTCAGACCTTAGCTATGGAGCCAGTTAGCCCTCAAGGCCAAAACTCCCCATTTTAAAGGACAAATGTGCCCCAGAGTAGGAACACCACCAATTTTGCCAATTTTCGTGTCCTATAGTCCATGGACTTTTTGGTCATCTGAAATTTCGAAATAATTATTGCCAAAAATTTTCGTAGACGACCATTATGACATTAGATATGGAGCCAGTTATCACTCACGGCCAAACCATCCCATTTTGAATGTCAAATGTACCCCGGATCAGGTAAACCCCCCCTCCATTTTGCCGATTTTCGTGTGCTATAATCCATGGACTTTTTGGTGATCTAGATTTCTGATATAATCTTTGCCAAAAAATTTCGTGGACGACCTTTAAGACCTTAGCTATGGAACCAGTTATCTCTCAAGGCCAAAGCATCCATTTTGAAGGTCCAAAATGTTCCCCGAATCAGGTAAACCCCAATTTTGCCGATTTTCTTGTGCTATAGTCAATTGGACTTTTTGGTGATCTGGAATTCTGACACAATTTTTGCCAAAATTTTTTTGGACCTCCGTTAATACCTTAGCTATGAAGCCAGTTATCCCTCACGGCCAAAACGTCCCATTATAAAGGTCAAATATGCCCCAGAGCAGGAAAACCCCCAATTTTGCCGATCTTCGTGTGGTATAGTTTAGGGACTTTTTGGTGATCTGGAATTCCGACATAATTTTTCCCAAATTTTTCGTGGACGTCCGTTAAGACCTTAGCTATGGAGCCAATTAGCCCTCACGACCAAAACGTCCCATCTTAAAGGCCAAATGTGCCCAGATCAGGAAAACCCCAAATTTAGCCGATTTTCGTATGCTATAATCCATGGACATTCTGGTGATCTGGAATTACGACATAATTTTTACCAAATTTTTTGTGAACATCGATTAAGACCTTAGCTATGGAGCCAGTTAGCCCTCACTGCTAAAACGTCCCATTTTAAAGGTCTAATTTGCCAAGAGCAAGAAAATCCCCAATTTTGCCAATTTTCGTGTGATATAGTCCATGGACTTTTTGGTGATCTAGAATTCCGACCTCATTTTTGCAAAAAGTTTTCGTGGATATCCGTTAAGACCTTAGCTATGGAACCTATTCTCTCTCACGGCCAAAACGTCCCATTTTGAAGGTCAAATGTGCCCCAAAGCAGGTAAACCCCCCATTTTGCCGATTTTCGTGTGTTATAGTGCATGGACTTTTTGGTAATCTTGAATTTCGACATAATTTTTGCCAATTTTTTTTTGTAGACGTCCGTTAAGACCTTAGCTATGGAGCCAGTTAGCCCTTACGGCCAAAATGTCCCATTTTAAAGGTCAAATGTGCCCCAAAGCAGGTAAACCCCCCATTTTGCCGATTTTCGTGTGTTATAGTGCATGGACTTTTTGGTGATCTAGAATTCCGACATAATTTTTGCCAAACATTTTCGTAGACATCTGTAAAGACCTTAGCTAGGGAGCCAGTTAGCCCTTACGGCCAAAATGTCCCATTTTAAAGGTCAAATGTGCCCATTTTGCCGATTTTCGTGTGCTACAATCCATAGACTATTTGGTGATCTATAATTCCTACATAATTTTTGCCAAATTTTTTTGTGGATGTCCGTTACGATCTTAGCTATGGAGCCAGTTAGCCCTCACAGCCAAAACGTTCCATTTTAAAGGTCAAATGTCCCCCAGAGCAGGAAAACTTCCAATTTTGCCAATTTTCGTGTGCTATAGTCTATGGACTTTTCGGTGATCTGGAATTCTGACTTTATTTTTGCAAAAAGTTTTCATGGACGTCCGTTAAGACCTTAGCTATGGAGCCAGTTAGCCCTCCCTGCTAAAACGTCCCATTTTGAAGGTCAAATGTACCCCAGAGCATCTAAACCCCCCATTTTGCCGATTTCAGGAAAACCCCCAATTTTGCCGATTTTCGTGTGCTATAGTCCATGGACTTTTTTATGGTCTGGAATTCCGACATAAATTTTGCCAAATTTTTTCGTGGACATCTGTTAAGACATTAGGTATGGAGCCAGTTATCCTTCATGGCCAAAACGTCCAATTTTAAAGGTCAAATGTGCCATAGAGTAGGAAAACCCCTAATTTTGCCGATTTTCGTGTGCTATAGTCCATGGACTTTTTGGTGATCTGGATTTTGACATAATTTTTGCCAAAATTATTCGTGGTCATCCGTTAAAACCTTAGCTATGGAGCCAGTTAGCCATCACGGCCAAAACGTCCCATTTTAAACGTCAAATGTGCCCCAGAGCTGGAAGACCCCCAATTTTGTCAATTTTGGTGTGCTATATAGTCAATGGACTTTTTGGTGATCTGGAATTCCGACATAATTTTTGCCAAAATTATTGGTGGACGACCGTTTAAACCTTAGCTATGGAGCCTGTTAACAATCATGGCCAAAACATCCCATTTTTAAGGTCAAATGTGACCCGGATCAGGTACACCCCCCGTTTTGCCGATTTTCATGTGCTATAGTCCATGGAATCTTTGGTGATCTGGAATTCTGACATAATTTTTTGCGAAAATATTTCGTGGACGTCTGTTAAGACCTCAGATATAGAGCCAGTTAGCCCTCACGGCCAAAACGTCCCATTGTAAAGGTCAAATGTGCCCTAGAGCTTAACCCCCAATTTTACCGATTTTCGTGTTCTATATTCAATGGACTTTTTGGTGATCTGTAAATTCGACATAATTTTTGCCAAAAATTTTCGTGGACGACCGTTAAGACCTTAGCTATGGAGACAGTTAAGCCTCACTGGCCCAAAACATCCCATTTTGAAGGTCAAATGTTCCCCGTATCAGGTAAATCCGCCATTTTGCCGATTTTCGTGTACTATAGTCCCTGGACCTTTTGGTGATCTGGAATTCCGACATAATTTTGCCAAATTTTTCGTGGACGTCGGTTAAGACCTTAGCTATGGAGACATTTAGCCCTTAGGGCCAAAACATCCCATATTAAAGGTCAAATGTTCCCCAAAGCAAGAAAACATTCAATTTTGCCCATTTTCGTGTGCTATAGTTCATGGAATATTTGGTGATCTGGAATTCCGACATAATTTTTGCCAAAAAATTTCATGGACGTCCGTTAAGACCTTAGCTATGGAGCCAGTTATCCCTCACGGCCAAAACATCCCATTTTGAAGGTCAAATGTTCCTCGGATCAGGTAAACCCCCCATTTTGCCGATTTTCGTGTGCTATAGTCTATGGACTTTCTGGTGATCTGGAATTTCGACATAATTTTGGCCAAAATTATTCGTGGATGTCCGTTAAGACCTTAGCTATGGAGCCAGTTAGCCCTCATGGCTAAACCGTCCCTTTATAATGGTCAAATGTTCCCTAGGGCATGAGAACCCCCAATTTTATCGATTTTCGTGTGCTATAGTCCAAAGAATTTTTGGTGATCTGTAATTCCGACATATTCTTTACCAAAATTTTTTGTGGACGTCCGTTAAGACCTTAGCAATGGAGCCAGTTAGCCCTCATGGCTAAACCGTCCCTTTATAATGGTCAAATGTTCCCTAGGGCATGAGAACCCCCAATTTTATCGATTTTCGTGTGCTATAGTCCATGGACTTTTTGGTGATCTAGAAATACGACATAATTTTTGACAAAAAATTTTGTGGACGTCCGTTAAGAGCTTAGCTATGGAGCCAGTTAGCCCTCACGGTTAAAACGACCCATTCTAAAGGTCAAATTTACCCTAGAGCAGGAAAATCCACAATTTTGCCGATTTTCGTGCGCTATAGTCCATGGACATTTTGGTGATTTGGAATTCCGACATAATTTTTCCAAAATTTTTCGTTCACGTCCGTTAAGGACATAGCTATGCACCACGTTAGCCCTCACGGCTAAAACATCCCATTTTGAAGGTCAAATGTTCCCCAAAGCATGAAAACCCCCCATTTTGCCGATTTTCGTGTGCTATATTTCATGAACTTTTTGGTGATCTAGAATTCCGACTTTATTTTGGCAAAAGGTTTTCTTGGACTTCCGTTAAGACCTTAGCTATGGAGCCAGTTAACCCTCACGGCCAAAACATCCCATTTTGAAGGTCAAATGTGCCTCGGATCACGTAACACCCAATATTACCGATTATCGTGTGCTATAGTCCATGGACTTATTGGTGATCTAGAATTCCGACCTCATTTTTTTAAAGGGTTTTCGTGGACGTCCGTTATGACCTTAGCTATAGAGCCAGTTAGCCCACACGGCCAAAACTTCCCATTTTAAAGGTCAAATGTGCCCCAGAGCATGAAAACCCCTAATTTTGCTGATTTTCGTGTGTTATAGTCCTTGGACTTTTTGATGATCTGGAATTCCGACATAATTTTTGCCAAAATATTTCGTGGACGACCGTTAAAACCATAGCTATTGAGCTAGTTAACTCTCACGGCCAAAACATCCCATTTTAAAGGTCAAATGTACCCCGGATCAGGTAAACCCCCCATTATACCGATTTACATGTGCTATAGTCCACAGACTTTTTGGTGATCTGGAATTATAACATAATTTTTGCCAAAAATTTTCGTGGCAGTCTGTTAAGACCTTAGCTATGGAGCCAGTTAGTCCTAACGGCCTAAACATCCCATTTTGAAGGTAAAATGTTCCCCGGATCAGGTGAACCCCCCCATTTTGCCGATTATCGTGTGCTATTGTCCATGGACTTTTTGGTGATATGGATTTCCGAAATAATTTTTGCCAAAAATTTTCGTGGAC